>NC_042982.1:22127350-22324850 GCF_901001165.1 Salmo trutta
TCTACCACATACTACACTGGACTCTACCCACCACATACTACACTGGACTTACCCACACATTCACACATACTACACTGGACTCTACCCAAACATACTACACTGGACTCTACCCACACGTTCAACATAACTACGCTGGACTCTACCCACACATCCACACATACTACACTGGAATCTACACACATACTACATGGACTCTACCCACACGTTCACAACATACTACACTGGACTCTACCCACACATTCACATACTACACTGGACTCTACCACACATTCAACATACACTGGACTCTACCCCACACATTCACACATGCTACACTGGACTCTACCCAACACATTCACATACTACACTGGACTCTACCCACACGTTCACACATACTACACTGGACTCTACCACACATACTACACTGGACTCTCACCCACACGTTCACACATTACTACACTGGACTCTACCCACACATTCACACATACACTCGACTCTACCCACACCTTCACCATACTACACTGGACTCTACCCACACATTCACGCATACTACACTGGACTCTACCCACACGTTCACACATGCTACACTGGACTCTATTCACACATACTACACTGGACTCTACCCACACATTCACACATACTACACTAGACTCTACCCACACATACTACACTAGACTCTACCCACACATACTACACTGGACTCTACCCCCACGTTCACACATACTACACTGGACTCTACCCACAAGTTCACATACTACACTGGACTCTACCCACAAGTTCACACATACTACACTGGACTCTACCCACACGTTCACAATACTACACTGGACTCTACCCACACGTTCACACATACTACACTGGACTCTACCCACATACATACACTGGACTCTACCCACACATTCACATACTACACTGGACTCTACCCACACATTCACACATACTACACTGGACTCTACCCAACACGTTCACACATACTACACTGGACTCTACCCACAACTAACACTGGACTCTACCAACACATTCACACATACTACACTGGACTCTACCCACATACTACACTGGACTCTACCCCACACGTTCACACATACTACACTGGACTCTACCCACACATTCACACTACTACACTGGAATCTACCCACACATACTACACTGGACTCTACCCACACGTTCAACATATACACTGGACATACCCACACATTCACACATAACATGGACTCTACCCACACGTTCACACATACTACACGGAATCTACCCACACAGAACTACACTGGACTCTACCCACACGTTCACACATACTACACTGGACTCTACCCACACATTCACACATACTACACTGGACTCTACCCACACGTTCACACATACTACGCTGGACTCTACCCACACGTTCACACATGCTACGCTGGACTCTACCCAACACACACATACTACACTGGACTCTACCCACACGTTCACACATACTACACTGGACTCTACCCACACATTCTACACTGGACTCTACCCACACGTTCACACATACTACACTGGACTCTACCCACACATTCACACATACTACACTGGACTCTACCACACCTTCACACATACTACACTGGACTCTACCACACGTTCACACATACTACACTGGACTCTACCACACATTCACACATACTTCCCTGGACTCTACCCACACCTTCACATACTACACTGGACTCTACCCACACATTCACACATACTACACTGGACTCTACCCACACATTCACACATACTACATGGACTCTACCCTCACATTCACACTACTACACTGGACTCTACCCACACGTTCACACATATACACTGGACTCTACCCACACATACTACACTGGACTCTACCCACACCTTCACACATACTACACGGACTCTACCCACACATTCACACATACTACACTGGACTCTACCCACACATTCACACATACTACACTGGACTCTACCCAACAATTCACACATACTACACTGGACTCTACCCACACGTTCACACATACTACACTGGACACTAACACACGTTCACACATACTACACGGGACTCTACCCACACATACTACACTGGACTCTACCCACACGTTCACACATACTACACTGGACTCTACCCACATTCACACATACTACACTGGACTCTACCCACACGTTCACACATGCTACACTGGACTCTACCCACACATTCACACATACTACAACTGGACTCTACCCCACACGTTCACACATACTACACTGGACTCTACCCACACATACTACACTGGACTACTACCCACACGTTCACAATACTACTGGACTCTACCCACACATTCACCATACTACACTGGACTCTACCCACACCTTCACACATACTACACTGGACTCTACCCCACACGTTCACACATACTACACTGGACTCTACCCACACGTTCACACATACTACACTGGACTCTACCCACACCTTCACACATACTACACTGGACTCTACCCACACATTCACACATACTACACTGGACTCTACCCACACATTCACACATACTACACTGGACTCTACCCACACATTCACACATACTACACTGGACTCTACCCACACATTCACACATACTACACTGGACTCTACCCACACGTTCACAAATACTTCACTGGACTCTACCCACACATACTACACTGGACTCTCCCACACGTTCACACATACTACACTGGACTCACCCACACGTTCACACATACTACACTGGACTCTACCCACACGTTCACACATACTACACTGGAATCTACCCACACATACTACACTGGACTCTACCCACACGTTCACACATACTACACTGGACTCTACCCACACATTCACACATCCTACACTGGACTAACCCACACGTTCACACATACTACGCTGGACTCTACCCACACATTCACACATGCTACACTGGACTCCCACACATTCACACATACTACACTGGACTCTATCCCACACATTCACACATACTACACTGGACTCTACCCACACGTTCACACATACTACACTGGACTCTACCCACACATACTACACTGGACTCTACCCACACATACTACACTGGACTCTACCCACACGTTCACACATACTACACTGGACTCTACCCACACATACTACACTGGACTCTACCCACACATTCACACATACTACACTGGACTCTACCCACACAGTCACACATACTACACTGGACTCTACCCACACGTTCACACATACTACACTGGACTCTACCCACACATACTACACTGGACTCTACCCACTTGTTCACACATACTACACTGGACTCTACCCACACATTCACACATACTACACTGGAATCTACCCACACATACTACACTGGACACTACCCACACGTTCACACATACTACACTGGACTCTACCCACACGTTCACACATACTACGCTGGACTCTACCCACACATTCACACATGCTACACTGGACTCTACCCACACATTCACACATACTACACTGGACTCTACCCACACGTTCACACATACTACACTGGACTCTACCCACACATACTACACTGGACTCTACCCACACGTTCACACATACTACACTGGACTCTACCCACACCTTCACACATACTACACTGGACTCTACCCACACGTTCACACATACTACACTGGACTCTACCCACACATACTACACTGGACTCTACCCACACATACTACACTGGACTCTACCCACACGTTCACACATACTACACTGGACTCTACCCACACGTTCACACATACTACACTGGACTCTACCCACACATTCACACACACTACACTGGAATCTACCCACACATACTACACTGGACTCTACCCACACGTTCACATACTACACTGGACTCTACCCACACATTCACACATACTACACTGGACTCTACCCACACGTTCACACATACTACGCTGGACTCTACCCACACATTCACACATGCTACGCTGGACTCTACCCACACATTCACACATGCTACACTGGACTCTACCCACACATTCACACATACTACACTGGACTCTACCCACACGTTCACACATACTACACTGGACTCTACCCACACATTCTACACTGGACTCTACCCACACGTTCACACATACTACACTGGACTCTACCCACACATTCACATACTACACTGGACTCTACCCACACATACTACACTGGACTCTACCCACACATTCACACATACTACGCTGGACTCTACCCACACATTCACACATACTACACTGGACTCTACCCACACGTTCACACATACTACACTGGACTCTACCCACACATACTACACTGGACTCTACCCACACATACTACACTGGACTCTACCCACACATTCACACATACTACACTGGACTCTACCCACACATACTACACTGGACTCTACCCACACGTTCACACATACTACACTGGACTCACCCACACATTCACACATACTACACTGGAATCTACCACACATACTACACTGGACTCTACCCACACGTTCACACTACTACACTGGACTCTACCCACACATTCCACAGTACTACTGGACTCTACCCACACTTCACACATACTACACTGGACTCTACCCACACATTCACACATGCTACACTGGACTCTACCCACACATTCACACATACTACACTGGACTCTACCCACACGTTCACACATACTACACTGGGACCCTCCCACACATACTACACTGGACTCTACCCACACGTTCACACATACTACACTGGACTCTACCCACACATTCACACATACGAACACTGGACTCTACCGCACACCTTTCACCACATACTACACTGGACTCTACCCACACATACTACACTGGACTCTACCCACACGTTCACACATGCTACACTGGACTCTATTCACACATACTACACTGGACTCTACCCACACATTCACACATACTACACTAGACTCTACCCACACATACTACACTAGACTCTACCCACACATACTACACTGGACTCTACCCCCACGTTCACACATACTACACTGGACTCTACCCACAAGTTCACACATACTACACTGGACTCTACCCACAAGTTCACACATACTACACTGGACTCTACCCACAAGTTCACACATACTACACTGGACTCTACCCACACGTTCACACATACTACACTGGACTCTACCCACACGTTCACACATACTACACTGGACTCTACCCACACATACTACACTGGACTCTACCCACACATTCACACATACTACACTGGACTCTACCCACACATTCACACATACTACACTGGACTCTACCCACACGTTCACACATACTACACTGGACTCTACCCACACATACTACACTGGACTCTACCAACACATTCACACATACTACACTGGACTCTACCCACACATACTACACTGGACTCTACCACACGTTCACACATACTACACTGGACTCTACCCACACATTCACACATACTACACTGGAATCTACCCACACATACTACACTGGACTCTACCCACACGTTCACACATACTACACTGGACTCTACCCACACATTCACACATACTACACTGGACTCTACCCACACGTTCACACATACTACACTGGAATCTACCCAACTACTACACTGGACTCTACCCACACGTTCACACATACTACACTGGACTCTACCCACACATTCACACATACTACACTGGACTCTACCCACACGTTCACACATACTACGCTGGACTCTACCCACACGTTCACACATGCTACGCTGGACTCTACCCACACATTCACACATACTACACTGGACTCTACCACACGTTCACACATACTACACTGGACTCTACACACACATTCTACACTGGACTCTACCCACACGTTCACACATACTACACTGGACTCTACCCACACATTCACACATACTACACTGGACTCTACCCACACCTTCACACATACTACACTGGACTCTACCCACACATACTACACTGGACTCTACCCACACATTCACACATACTACACTGGACTCTACCCACACCTTCACACATACTACACTGGACTCTACCCACACATTCACACATACTACACTGGACTCTACCCACACATTCACACATACTACACTGGACTCTACCCTCACATTCACACATACTACACTGGACTCTACCCACACATTCACACATACTACACTGGACTCTACCCTCACATTCACACATACTACACTGGACTCTACCCACACGTTCACACATACTACACTGGACTCTACCCACACATACTACACTGGACTCTACCCACACCTTCACACATACTACACTGGACTCTACCCACACATTCACACATACTACACTGGACTCTACCCACACATTCACACATACTACACTGGACTCTACCCACACGTTCACACATACTACACTGGACACTAACCACACGTTCACACATACTACACTGGACTCTACCCACACATACTACACTGGACTCTACCCACACGTTCACACATACTACACTGGACTCTACCCACACATTCACACATACTACACTGGACTCTACCCACACGTTCACACATACGCTGGACTCTACCCACACATTCACACATACACTGGACTCTACCCACACATTCACACATACTACACTGGACTCTACCCACACGTTCACACATACTACACTGGACTCTACCACACATACTACACTGGACTCTACCCACACGTTCACACATACTACGGACTCTACCCACACATTCACACATACTACACTGGACTCTACCCACACCTTCACCACTACACTGGACTCTACCCACACGTTCACACATACTACACTGGACTCTACCCACACGTTCACACATACTACATGGACTCTACCCACACATTCACACATACTACACTGGACTCTACTCACACATACTACACTGGACTCTACCCACACATTCACACATACTACACTGGACTCTACCCACACATTCACACATACTACACTGGACTCTACCCACACATTCACACATACTACACTGGACTCTACCCACACGTTCACACATACTACACTGGACTACACACATACTACACTGGACTTACCCACACGTTCACACATACTACACTGGACTCTACCACACACGTTCACACATACTACACTGGACTCTACCCACACGTTCACACATACTACACTGGAATCTACCCACCATACTACACTGGACTCTACCCACACGTTCACATACTACACTGGACTCTACCCACACATTCACACATACTACACTGGACTCTCCACACGTTCACACTACTACGCTGGACTCTACCCACACATTCACACATGCTACACTGGACTCTACCCACACATTCACACATACTACACTGGACTCTACCCACACATTCACACATACTACACTGGACTCTACCCACACATACTACACTGGACTCTACCCACACATACTACACTGGACTCTACCCCACACGTTCACACATACTACACTGGACTCTACCCACACATACTACACTGGACTCTACCCACACCTTCACACATACTACACTGGACTCTACCCACACATTCACACATACTACACTGGACTCTACCCACACGTTCACACATACTACACTGGACTCTACCCACACATACTACACTGGACTCTACCCACACATTCACACATACTACACTGGACTCTACCCACACATACTACACTGGACTCTACCCACA
This sequence comes from Salmo trutta, assembly GCF_901001165.1. Taxonomy (NCBI): domain Eukaryota; kingdom Metazoa; phylum Chordata; class Actinopteri; order Salmoniformes; family Salmonidae; genus Salmo; species Salmo trutta. The sequence continues at coordinate 22,134,874 of NC_042982.1, forward strand.
CGTTCCACATACTACAACTGGACTCCTACCCACACATTCCACACATACTACACTGGAATCTACCCACACATACTACACTGGACACTACCCACACGTTCACACATACTAACATGGAACTCTACCCACACATTCACACACTACACACTGGACTCTACCCACGACGTTCACACATACTACGCTGGACTCTACCCACACATTCACACATGCTACACTGTGACTCTACCCCACACATTCACACATACTACACTGGACTCTACCCACACGTTCACCACATACTACACTGGGACTCTCCCCACACATACTACACTGGACTCTACCCACACGTTCACACATACTACACTGGACTCTACCCACACATTCACACATACTACACTGGACTCTACCCACACCTTCACACATACTACACTGGACTCTACCCACACGTTCACACATACTACACTGGACTCTACCCACACATACTACACTGGACTCTACCCACACATACTACACTGGACTCTACCCACACGTTCACACATACTACACTGGACTCTACCCACACGTTCACACATACTACACTGGACTCTACCCACACATTCACACACACTACACTGGAATCTACCCCACACATACTACACTGGACTCTACCCACACGTTCACACATACTACACTGGACTCTACCCACACATTCACACATACTACACTGGACTCTACCCACACGTTCACACATACTACGCTGGACTCTACCCACACATTCACACATGCTACGCTGGACTCTACCCACACATTCACACATGCTACACTGGACTCTACCCACACATTCACACATACTACACTGGACTCTACCCACACGTTCACACATACTACACTGGACTCTACCCACACATTCTACACTGGACTCTACCCACACGTTCACACATACTACACTGGACTCTACCCACACATTCACACATACTACACTGGACTCTACCCACACATACTACACTGGACTCTACCCACACATTCACACATACTACGCTGGACTCTACCCACACATTCACACATACTACACTGGACTCTACCCACACGTTCACACATACTACACTGGACTTACCCCACACATACTACACTGGACTCTACCCACACATACTACACTGGACTCTACCCACACATTCACACATACTACACTGGACTCTACCCACACATACTACACTGGACTCTACCCACACGTTCACACATACTACACTGGACTCTACCCACACATTCACACATACTACACTGGAATCTACCCACACATACTACATGGACTCTACCCACACGTTCACACATACTACACTGGACTCTACCCACACATTCACACATACTACATGGACTCTACCCACACATTCACACATACTACACTGGACTCTACCCACACATTCACACATGCTACACTGGACTCTACCCACACATTCACACATACTACACTGGACTCTACCCACACGTTCACACATACTACACTGGACTCTACCCCACACATACTACACTGGACTCTACCCACACGTTCACACATACTACACTGGACTCTACCCACACATTCACACATACTACACTGGACTCTACCCACACCTTCACACATACTACACTGGACTCTACCCACACATACTACACTGGACTCTACCCACACGTTCACACATGCTACACTGGACTCTATTCACACATACTACACTGGACTCTACCCACACATTCACACATACTACACTAGACTCTACCCACACATACTACACTAGACTCTACCACACATACTACACTGGACTCTACCCCCACGTTCACACATACTACACTGGACTCTACCCACAAGTTCACACATACTACACTGGACTCTACCCACAAGTTCACACATACTACACTGGACTCTACCCACAAGTTCACACATACTACACTGGACTCTACCCACACGTTCACACATACTACACTGGACTCTACCCACACGTTCACACATACTACACTGGACTCTACCCACACATACTACACTGGACTCTACCCCACACATTCACACATACTACACTGGACTCTACCCCACTATTCACACATACTACACTGGACTCTACCCACACGTTCACACATACTACACTGGACTCTACCCCCACACATACTACACTGGACTGCTACCAACACATTCCACATACTACACTGGGACTCTACCCACACATACTACACTGGACTCTACCCACACGTTCACACATACTACACTGGACTCTACCACACATTCACACATACTACACTGGACTCTACCCACACATACTACACTGGACTCTACCCACACGTTCACACATACTACACTGGACTCTACCCACAAATTCACACATACTACACTGGACTCTACCCACACGTTCACACATACTACACTGGATCTACCCCACACATACTACACTGGACTCTACCCACGACGTTCACACATACTACACTGTACTCTACCCACACATTCACCACTACTACACTTGGACTCTACCCACACGTTCACACATACTACGCTGGACTCTACCCACACGTTCACACATGCTACGCTGGACTCTACCCACACATTCACACATACTACACTGGACTCTACCCACACGTTCACACATACTACACTGGACTCTACCCACACATTCTACACTGGACTCTACCCACACGTTCACACATACACACTGGACTCTACCCACACATTCACACATACTACACTGGACTCTACCCACACATTCACACATACTACACTGGACTCTACCCACACGTTCACACATACTACACTGGACTCTACCCACACATTCACACATACTACACTGGACTCTACCCACACCTTCACACATACTACACTGGACTCTACCCACACATTCACACATACTACACTGGACTCTACCCACACATTCACACATACTACACTGGACTCTACCCTCACATTCACACATACTACACTGGACTCTACCCACACGTTCACACATACTACACTGGACTCTACCCACACATACTACACTGGACTCTACCCACACCTTCACACATACTACACTGGACTCTACCCACACCTTCACACATACTACACTGGACTCTACCCACACATTCACACATACTACACTGGACTCTACCCACACCGTTCACACATACTACACTGGACACTAACCACACGTTCACACATACTACACTGGACTCTACCCACACATACTACACTGGACTCTACCCACACGTTCACACATACTACACTGGACTCTACCCACACATTCACACATACTACACTGGACTCTACCCACACGTTCACACATACTACGCTGGACTCTACCCACACATTCACACATGCTACACTGGACTCTACCCACACATTCACACATACTACACTGGACTCTACCCACACGTTCACACATACTACACTGGACTCTACCCACACATACTACACTGGACTCTACCCACACGTTCACACATACTACACTGGACTCTACCCACACATTCACACATACTACACTGGACTCTACCCACACCTTCACACATACTACACTGGACTCTACCCACACATTCACACATACTACACTGGACTCTACCCACACATTCACACATACTACACTGGACTCTACCCACACGTTCACACATACTACACTGGACTCTACCCACACATACTACACTGGACTCTACCCACACATTCACACATACTACACTGGACTCTACCCACACATACTACACTGGACTCTACCCACACGTTCACACATACTACACTGGACTCTACCCACACATACTACACTGGAATCTACCCACACATACTACACTGGACTCTACCCACACGTTCACACATACTACACTGGACTCTACCCACACATTCACACATACTACACTGGACTCTACCCACACGTTCACACATCCTACACTGGAATCTACCCACACATACTACACTGGACTCTACCCACACGTTCACACATACTACACTGGACTCTACCCACACATTCACACATACTACACTGGACTCTACCCACACGTTCACACATACTACACTGGACTCTACCCACACGTTCACACATACTACACTGGACTCTACCCACACCTTCACACATACTACACTGGACTCTACCCACACCTTCACACATACTACACTGGACTCTACCCACACATACTACACTGGACTCTACCCACACGTTCACACATGCTACACTGGACTCTATTCACACATACTACACTGGACTCTACCCACACATTCACACATACTATACTAGACTCTACCCACACATACTACACTAGACTCTACCCACACATACTACACTGGACTCTACCCCCACGTTCACACATACTACACTGGACTCTACCCACAAGTTCACACATACTACACTGGACTCTACCCACAAGTTCACACATACTACACTGGACTCTACCCACAAGTTCACACATACTACACTGGACTCTACCCACACGTTCACACATACTACACTGGACTCTACCCACACGTTCACACATACTACACTGGACTCTACCCACACATACTACACTGGACTCTACCCACACATTCACACATACTACACTGGACTCTACCCACACATTCACACATACTACACTGGACTCTACCCACACGTTCACACATACTACACTGGACTCTACCCACACATACTACACTGGACTCTACCAACACATTCACACATACTACACTGGACTCTACCCACACATACTACACTGGACTCTACCCACACGTTCACACATACTACACTGGACTCTACCCACACATTCACACATACTACACTGGAATCTACCCACACATACTACACTGGACTCTACCCACACGTTCACACATACTACACTGGACTCTACCCACACATTCACACATACTACACTGGACTCTACCCACACGTTCACACATACTACACTGGAATCTACCCACACATACTACACTGGACTCTACCCACACGTTCACACATACTACACTGGACTCTACCCACACATTCACACATACTACACTGGACTCTACCCACACGTTCACACATACTACGCTGGACTCTACACACACGTTCACACATGCTACGCTGGACTCTACCCACACATTCACACATACTACACTGGACTCTACCCACACGTTCACACATACTACACTGGACTCTACCCACACATTCTACAACTGGACTCTACCCACAACGTTCACACATACGACACTGACCTCTACCCACACATTCACACATACTACACTGGACTCTACCCACACCTTCACACATACTACACTGGACTCTACCCACACGTTCACACATACTACACTGGACTCTACCCACACATTCACACATACTACACTGGACTCTACCCACACCTTCACACATACTACACTGGACTCTACCCACACATTCACCACATACTACACTGGACTCTACCCACACATTCACACATACTACACTGGACTCTACCCTCACATTCACACATACTACACTGGACTCTACCCACACGTCACACATACTACACTGGACTCTACCCACACATACTACACTGGACTCTACCCACACCTTCACCATACTACAATGGACTCTACCCACACATTCACACATACTACACTGGACTCTACCCACACATTCACACATACTACACTGGACTCTACCCACACGTTCACACATACTACACTGGACACTAACCACACGTTCACACATACTACACTGGACTCTACCCACACATACTACACTGGACTCTACCCACACGTTCACACATACTACACTGGACCTCTACCCCACACATTCACACATACTACACTGGACTCTACCCACACGTTCACACATACTACGCTGGACTCTACCCACACATTCACACATGCTACACTGGACTCTACCCACACATTCACACATACTACACTGGACTCTACCCACACGTTCACACATACTACACTGGACTCTACCCACACATACTACACTGGACTCTACCCACACGTTCACACATACTACACTGGACTCTACCCACACATTCACACATACTACACTGGACTCTACCCACACCTTCACACATACTACACTGGACTCTACCCACACGTTCACACATACTACACTGGACTCTACCCACACGTTCACACATACTACACTGGACTCTACCCACACCTTCACACATACTACACTGGACTCTACCCACACCTTCACACATACTACACTGGACTCTACCCACACATTCACACATACTACACTGGACTCTACCCACACATTCACACATACTACACTGGACTCTACCCACACATTCACACATACTACACTGGACTCTACCCACACGTTCACAAATACTACACTGGACTCTACCCACACATACTACACTGGACTCTACCCACACGTTCACACATACTACACTGGACTCTACCCACACGTTCACACATACTACACTGGACTCTACCCACACGTTCACACATACTACACTGGAATCTACCCACACATACTACACTGGACTCTACCCACACGTTCACACATACTACACTGGACTCTACCCACACATTCACACATACTACACTGGACTCTACCCACACGTTCACACATACTACGCTGGACTCTACCCACACATTCACACATGCTACACTGGACTCTACCCACACATTCACACATACTACACTGGACTCTACCCACACGTTCACACATACTACACTGGACTCTACCCACACATACTACACTGGACTCTACCCACACATACTACACTGGACTCTACCCACACGTTCACACATACTACACTGGACTCTACCCACACATTCACACATACTACACTGGACTCTACCCACACCTTCACACATACTACACTGGACTCTACCCACACGTTCACACATACTACACTGGACTCTACCCACACGTTCACACATACTACACTGGACTCTACCCACACCTTCACACATACTACACTGGACTCTACCCACACATTCACACATACTACACTGGACTCTACCCACACATACTACACTGGACTCTACCCACACATTCACACATACTACACTGGACTCTACCCACACATTCACACATACTACACTGCACTCTACCCACACCTTCACACATACTACACTGGACTCTACCACACGTTCACACATACTACACTGGACCTCACCCACACGTTCACACATACTACACTGGACTCTACCCACACATACTACACTGGACTCTACCCACACATACTACACTGGACTCTACCCACACATTCACACATACTACACTGGACTCTACCCACACATTCACACATACTACACTGGACTCTACCCACACATACTACACTGGACTCTACCCACACATACTACACTGGACTCTACCCACACATACTACACTGGACTCTACCCACACGTTCACACATACTACACTGGACTCTACCCACACATTCACACATACTACACTGGACTCTACCCACACATTCACACATACTACACTGGACTCTACCCACACATACTACACTGGACTCTACCCACACGTTCACACATACTACACTGGACTCTACCCACACATTCACACATACTACACTGGACTCTACCCACACGTTCACACATACTACACTGGACTCTACCCACACATTCACACATACTACACTGGACTCTACCCACACATTCACACATACTACACTGACACTCCAACACACACCTACACGACACACAGCCACACACTACATACGCTCACACACACACAAAACACACACACACAAAACACACACATGCATTTTGAGGCCACACACTCACACGTAGACACACTTTCACACTCTTCCCATACGCTGCTGCTACTCTGTTTATTATCTATTGTGATTGCCTTGTCACTTTTACCCCTACCAACTTGTACATTTTACCTAAATTACCTAAACTACCTCGTACCCCTGCACATTGACTTGGTACTGGTACTCCTTGTCTATAGCCTTGTTATTGTTATTTTATCGTCTTACTATTTCCTGTTTTTATTTATCAAAATGTTCTTACTTTTTAACTCTACATTGTTGTGAAAAGGCTCGTTAGTAAGCATTTCACAGGAAAGTCTACACCTGCTGTATTCTGAGCATGTGACAAATACATTTGATTTGGTTTGTAGTGAGAAGGCAGGGGTAATGCTAGGATTTCTTACATTCTGAAACACACACACACAAATGTGTGCACATACACTCTCACAGACACACACAGTGGTGGAACTGAGGCTCTCACTGTCTGTTAGCCTTACAGAAACATAGCTGAAGTATTGCGTTTCAAAGTCATTATAATTCATCCTCTGGTGTGGTACGTTACCCTTAGACTGCACACGTACAGACCTGTGTGAACGTGTGTGTGTCTGTGTGTGTTTGTGTGGTGTGGTATTACTGGGCTAGATGTGTCAGGGTAGGTAAGTACTAGGTAGCACAATAATCCCACCGGGGACAGGAGGGCTGGCTTTAACACCCTAATAAAGCCCTGATTTATTTAAAGAATGTTTTTAGCCTCCTTTTGGGACATTGAGACTTAAACACCTTGCCCCTGCCCCTGCCTCTCTCAAGGTAAATCACTGGGAGGAAGTAGTACGAAGGATGTACAGTACAGTGGAACCTACAGCCGCTCTGGTTCTGTCAAGGGGGCGAACCTGTACATCAAGCTACTTCACGCTACAGAAACAGGAGAAAGGCTCCTGCCCTATGGAACATTCTGGCTCGGACACTGCTTTCTTATGGTTCATAAGGGAGTGCCACAGACCTAAAATGTTCAAATAAACCTACTTCATGAAGTAACCGCAAATAATTACAATAATGTCACAACAACATCAACAACAGCAAATTAGCTGTTAGCAACTCCCCATAGTATGAAACTGCTTACTCACAATATTTGTCATCCTATTCAGAAGTGCCCTCTCAGTTAGAAAACGTTATGTTTAATTAGAGGGGAGGAGTCTCGTGGGGCATCAGTAGTTTGAGAGACTGGTGTTGTGCAAGGAGACACTTTCACACTCTCACAGTCTGCCTCCCAAATGTTACCCTATTCACGATATAGAGCACAAGCAGTGCTCTATATAGGGAATAGGGTGCCATTTTGGACACAGCCACAGTCTCTTACAGCTTTACTGAGTTTTAATTACACCACTAAATCTATTGATCAGGCTCAGAGGCTGTCAAATTATGAGTTAAATGAAAACACACCCATGCAGGCACACACACACGCGTACACACAAACACACACTGAAACACCCCACTCATTTCCCTTGGTGCTATAATGTGGTAATTAGTTAAAGCGATGATGACATGGAGAGCGATCAAATCCTACTCCTATGGGTAAGGCTCTACCATCAATACCCATCCACATTGTGGAGGCTTTATTGTGATGACGGGAAGTAATACTGAGAAAATGTACTTTCCGTTTGAGTGTGTTTCTATTGACTGAGCTTAGGGCTGGATGTGAATGATGATCATCTGGTACTGTAATAGACAAACAGCTAATGCTTTGGAACGGTCAACTTCTGAGTTTGGATGGAGTTATGTCTTTCATATCGCACAGGGAGAGTTCAGTCCTTGCATTGCACTGCAGCAATATTCTACACGCGCACACACACACACACACACACACACACACACACACACACACACACACACACACACACACAGAGAGAGAGAGAACAGTATACCTTTGAAGCTGGGGTGTAGTGAAGGCCACAGTATAATAATGAAAATCTCCTCCTCCTGTCCGCTGTCCCACAACCTTGGTGCTTTCATTCTCCTTAATCCCTATTGATAGCTCAGGGACTCTATTTCCATACTGATAGTAGTGTTGTGGTCCCTCTCCCTCTCCCACCCCCTGTCCTCTTCTCTCACCCCTCTGCCCTCTTCTTTCGCCCCCTTTTACCCCTTCCCTCTTCTCTCACCCCTTTCCTACCCCCTTCTCTCACCCCTCTCCTACCCTCTTCTCTCACCCCTCTCCTACCTCCCTGCCATCTTCTCTCACCCCCTTTTACCCCCTTCCCTCTTCTCTCACCCCTTTCCTACCCCCCTGCATCACCCCTCTTCTCTCACCCCTCTCCAACCACCCTTCTCTCTTCTCTTACACCCCCTGCCCTCTGCTCTTTACCCTCTCTGCTCTTTACCCCCTCCTACCACCTGCCCTCTGCTCTTTACCCTCTCCTACCACCTGCCCTCTGCTCTTTACCCTCTCCTACCACCTGCCCTCTGCTCTTTACCCTCTCCTACCACCTGCCCTCTGCTCTTTACCCTCTCCTACCACCTGCCCTCTGCTCGTTTAACCCTCTCCTACCACCTGCCCTCTGCTCTTTACCCTCTCCTACCACCTGCCCTCTGCTCTTTACCCTCTCCTACCACCTGCCCTCTGCTCTTTACCCCCTCCTACCACCTGCCCTCTGCTCTTTACCCTCTCCTACCACCTGCCCTCTGCTCTTTACCCTCTCCTACCACCTGCCCTCTGCTCTTACCCTCTCCTACCACCTGCCCTCTGCTCTTTACCCTCTCCTACCACCTGCCCTCTGCTCTTTACCATCTCCTACCACCTGCCCTCTGCTCTTTACCCTCTCCTACCACCTGCCTTCTGCTCTTTACCCTCTCCTACCACCTGCCCTCTGCTCTTTACCCTCTCCTACCACCTGCCCTCTGCTCTTTACCCCTCCTACCACCTGCCTTCTGCTCTTTACCCTCTCCTACCACCTGCCCTCTGCTCTTTACCCCTCTCCTACCACCTGCCCTCTGCTCTTTACCCTCTCCTACCACCTGCCCTCTGCTCTTTACCCTCTCCTACCACCTGCCCTCTGCTCTTTACCCTCTCCTACCACCTGCCCTCTGCTCTTTACCCTCTCCTACCACCTGCCCTCTGCTCTTTACCCTCTCCTACCACCTGCCCTCTGCTCTTTACCCTCTCCTACCACCTGCCCTCTGCTCTTTACCCTCTCCTACCACCTGCCCTCTGCTCTTTACCCTCTCCTACCACCTGCCCTCTGCTCTTTACCCTCTCCTACCACCTGCCCTCTGCTCTTTACCCTCTCCTACCACCTGCCCTCTGCTCTTTACCCTCTCCTACCACCTGCCCTCTGCTCTTTACCCTCTCCTACCACCTGCCCTCTGCTCTTTACCCTCTCCTACCACCTGCCCTCTGCTCTTTACCCTCTCCTACCACCTGCCCTCTGCTCTTTACCCTCTCCTACCACCTGCCCTCTGCTCTTTACCCTCTCCTACCACCTGCCCTCTGCTCTTTACCCTCTCCTACCACCTGCCCTCTGCTCTTTACCCTCTCCTACCACCTGCCCTCTGCTCTTTACCCTCTCCTACCACCTGCCCTCTGCTCTTTACCCTCTCCTACCACCTGCCCTCTGCTCTTTACCCTCTCCTACCACCTGCCCTCTGCTTTTTACCCTCTCCTACCACCTGCCCTCTGCTCTTTACCCTCTCCTACCACCTGCCCTCTGCTCTTTACCCTCTCCTACCACCTGCCCTCTGCTCTTTACCCTCTCCTACCACCTGCCCTCTGCTCTTTACCCTCTCCAACCACCTGCCCTTTGCTCTTTACCCTCTCCTACCACCTGCCCGCTTCTCTCACCCCTCTCCTACCCCCCTGCCCTCACCCTTCTCTTCTCTCACACCCCCCTGCCTGCTTATTTTACCCCTCTTCTACCCCCCTGCGCTCTCCTCAAACCCCTTTCCTACCCCCCTCTGTCACCCCTCTCCCATTACCTCCCCCTCAGATATTCTCTCTCTCGCTCAGAACATGAAACTCAAACATCCGACCCTCTTTATCCCTCTTTTTCACCCGCAGTTTTACTTTCTTTCAAATATTTTATATTTTGCATTATATGACAGTCACCAACATTAAGAAGATTCTGTCTTTCTCTCATCTCTCTCTCACTCAACCTCTGTTTCTCCTCCAGCACACATCGTTAAAATCCTGGTGGTGTTTCTTTCGACAGAGAGTGCGTCACAGTCAGTGTCCCCTGTCTGTGTGCAGTGTGCTGTGAAAGACAAAGTCCCCACAACACTGAAATGACAGAGGATGAGGGCTCCACTGAGAATAGAAGTAACGGGGCTCATTAAAGATAGCAGATGATTGATTGTGTGTTTTTTTTCTCATTTTTTTATTTTACCTTTATTTAACTAGGCAAGTCAGTTAAGAACAAATTCTTATTTTCAATGACGGCCTTGAAACAGGGGGTTAACTGCCTTGTTCAGGGGCAGAACGACAGATTTCTACCTTGTCAGCTCGGTGATTCGATCTTGCAACCTTTCGGTTACAAGTCCAATGCTCTAACCGCTAGGCTACCTGCCGCCCCTTTGTTTGTGTGTGCGTTAGTAGAATGTGGTGCCGGAATTTTGACTTGCAGCATTTTACAGTTTTTCTCCATTGGTTTGGCTCATTTCTTGAAACAGAAATTACATTCTCAAAACTACATGGACAAACCTCCAAACCACTTGGCAATTGTTCACAACAGAATTGAATTTCTCATTCATTTAATCAAATTGCAAATATCTAAGTACATGTCTCAGTACATCTTTGCAAATGATTAAGTACATGTAGCCTACATTTAGCACAATTTCCAAGTGAATAGATCTTATCGATCTAAACTGATTGTTGATTCTCAGTCTAATGGTTGTTCGCTCCAAAACGTGTCAGCGTCATTTCATTGTATAAGTCATCACATGCACAATAGTCTGTTCAATTGTCAAAATTAGTCAAGAACATAATACCATGAATACCATATATGAATCCCTTGGAACATTTGATACATTTATTACAGCAATTGACAGTCAGGTGAAACTAGAACTTGACTAACGAAGGAGGAGTTACTTTATGTGTGTGAATGATAATGGTTACAATTTCCTTGGCAGTATGAGTGCAATGTGTGATGTCAAACCTTGGAGGCTACTCTTACCCTAAAATCCTATTTCTTTTTTTCAGTTTTATACACAATTGTATTCTGTTAGCTGGACAAAAAACAGTACAGTAACCATTGTCAATGAAGGACTGGGCTAAGACCGAAAGGTGGACATGAGGGATATTTCAATGGTCCTCTGCCATAGTGACAAAACATCTAAACATTTTGACTTGCAGTGCTTACACAATGCCAAAGGGACGAAGCATTTTGGGGGCACTGACTGTTTAAATGAGAAGGAAACTTAGTTTTGGTTAAAGCACCAAGAGTGTTGAGAACGTCCAGTCTGTTTCAAGAAATGAGCCAAAGCAATTGAGAAGGATCTTTGCCATTTTCGTGACACTGACTCTTTATATGGGAAAGAAATTTAGTTTTGAAGCATGAGTGAACAGTTTTAGGAGAGATATGAGCTTTTGCAAGTGAGCTATAGTGTTGTGCTGAACTGTAAGACTGTTTTGCCAAATGATCTTAGAGTTTTGAGAATGTAATTTCTGTTTCAAGAAATGAGCCAAACCAATGTAGAAAAACTGTAATTTAAAGGATATTTGAGAAATTTACCAGACCCATATGCATTGGGTGCGTAACGATGCTCAGAATGACAGAAATCACATTTAGATTATGGTTATTCATAACAGAACATGCAACTCAAGGGTGCAATGAAATTTAGAAAAGGGGAGATCTAAAGATGCAACAACTAGCATGGGTTGCTAATATGACCAGGATTGTGTAAAACATTTAAGTTTCAAACAATGAAGTATATGTTTTCAAAATGCTTACTGCCTCCAGCTCAATACAAAGTGGTGTGTGACGCACTGAAGCCTCTCTACCATTTCTTATATTCACTTGAATGGCGAATGGTAAGTGCACTTCAATTACCAATTGCAAAATGAAGCTATTTTTAGTAGCTCTATTTAATCGTGGCCATTGAAACAGTTTTTAACACGTGATTGCATTTAGAATTGTTAAGCCATGATTGGGCTTATTAAAGCATATGTTTCACTCCGGCAGCAACATGAAGTTGTAGCAGCAGCTCTTGCGTAAGCTGACAGATTTCTGCTGATACTGTAGGCTCTGTATCTGTGTGCTGGGCTTGTGTGATAAACACAACGACTAACAAAAATAACCAAGCGCCAATTTAATTCTACTAAATTATGCAAATTAACCTATAGATAAGGATGACTGGTCAAATGTATTTCCATCGACTGGTATTTCTAACAATGAATAGGATAAAATGCATTATTTTACAATGGGATTTTTTTTCTTCTCCCGGGCAATTGGCCAGCGACAGTTTTATTTATGAGCTTTTCATTTTTTTTGACAATGTAACGGAAACTCTGGTGTGTGTGTGTGCGCGCATGTGTGTTCATGCATGTGCTTGCGTACGCGCATGTGAAAGGATACAACAGATGAAAGAAAATATCTGTCACACCCAGTCACATTTTTACACCAATTGCCATACAACAAAACACAAATTTCACTCTCCCATAGACACACACTCTAGTATGCTGATTGTTTACTTTCCAACATTTACTGTGTGACACTATCAAGATGTATGTGACCATCCATGGCACCTTTCTACCTTGCCTTTAAAAAGACCAGTCCAAACTGTTCGTTTTTGGCAACCATAACTGCAGGTCTGTATTACCTCCACCTGATTCCCCCACACGCCTGCCTGGGAAAGCGGCCTGGAATTGCTATTCCGCTGCGGCTGCCAGTCCCTTACAGCCGGGGGAAATTAGACTGACAGCCGGATAGCGTGGAGAAGCATCCAATGCTTTGTTTGAACGCCCGCTAAAGGTCACTACAGCAGCAACACACAAAGAGTTAACCTCACTGGAATGGATTGCGTAATGAAAGTAGACATCCTTTAAGGACCGAGCTGATAGATGATGGCTTACAATAACAGATTTTGATATGCAAACATGCAAACACACAGGAATATAATTACATACAGTAAAGACACACTTATACATACACACACACACACACACACACACACACACACACACACATAAACACAGACAGAAGCATCATGAAAACAAAAATCCAACACACAAATTGCCTCTTCATAGATAGCCGGTTATATAGAGGAATACAAACGGGGGTCCTCTAACAGATGACCAGTAGCATTGGAGATGCACTGCTCCCTGTTTAGCATTCTGATACAGGTACATGCTCTCATTGTGTATCTCCATATCCTACCATCCATGCTGCTCTCTCAAACTGTTCCCTCCTCATCCCCTCCCCCCTGCTGCCCATAATAGAGATCATCCAGCCTTTGTGTTCTACTGGCCCTGTCATAATGTAAAAATGAGATTCCTGACTACTGATGGATCTGCTGGTTCAACATGGAGAGGACATATCCTGCTGAGAACATGTCATCAAACAGGGTCTGGTCCACCCTCTACATCTGTGGCATCCAGTAATTCAGCGCTCGGTAACCAGTAATCACACACACATACAAAAATACAAATACAAAAATGACAAATGCATGCACACATCCTCTGACACACACACACACATACATTATACACACACTGACCTGGCCTTAAATATGGCTGTGCTTAATGGAAAGTTCTCCAGGCAGACATTCAGGCAGATACTCAGACTGTCTCTTCCTTTCAGAGGAACAGTCAGTCAATGTTAAATGTAATGAGAGAGATTACCATGCTATACGGCAAGTGTCTTACATATAACTGAGACAGAGGACAGACCGACAACAGACTGTGTCTGCATCTCAAATGGGACCCTATTCCCTATAGTGCATTACTTTTGACCATGACCCTGATCAGAAGTAGTGCACTATGTAGTGAATAGGGTGCCATTTGGGAGACACCCAGTTGGATATTGTTATTGGGTTGCTTTTATGGATATTTTTATGTCGACACTTTTATTATTATATATTTTTTTTACATTCAATTCACTGTCTTTGTCCTTCCCCTCCCTCTTTCTGTCTATAGTACAGTACACCATAGCATAGTTGTTACAGAAGGCTAATGATAATGTTTCCAGATCTGGAGAATTGATTGGAACAATATTGATGCACTCAGATAGCCTATACTACAGATTGTATTACCATAAACAACAACACTGTACTGTAACACTGAACTGTAACCATGCCAACCAGACCTGGGCCCTAGTTATCATACTGCCACAGAAAGAGAGCATATGTGACCAACTGGCTGAAATCGGTCTTATGTAGCCACATTTTTTTAACATTGGATAAAAGTAGAGACTCAGAGCTACAAAATGTTATCATACACTGCATTTTTGAGGAACAATGGGAAAGTAATTCTCCTTTGAAAGTTGATAAACCTTTAAACTCACTTTTGAGAAAATGGCCTTTGAATGCTTTAGTACCTACTGGAGAGCTCTCCTTTGTCAACATCCATTCAACGTTTTTCACACCCTCTTAAGCCAGCCCCACATCATCTTATGTGCTAAACAGTGAGTAGTGTAGTAAAGATTAAGACTAAAACTGGTGAAAGTAGTAGCCTACAATAAGGAAAAATTCCAGGTTAACAGAAAGTGTCCAGAAAAAAATATTTTATAAATATTAGATGACGCTTACCCAGACACACTTGTCTAAATTGATGGGTCATGTGAAAGAAATGCTATAACCCCCAGCCACATCCAGTGGAGGAAAAAGTACTAAATTGTCATACTTGAGTAAAAGTAAAGATACCTTAATAGAAAATTACTAAAATAAAATCACCTAGTAAAATACTACTTGAGTGAAGTAAAAGTTGCCAAAAATATTAATAGTAAATTACAGCCAAATGGCTACTTGCATAGTAGCAATATCAGAAATAGATAGGGTAACTATGCTGCTGGTAACAATTTAATTACGTTTTTTTGCCAACGTTTACTGACACCGGCCATATTCAACCGGTGTTGAGCGTTCGTAAATTCATCAGTTATTCTGCCCTCTGGCACACTCAGACAAGAGTGCTCTGAAACAGTTGTTGCAGTGACGTTCTATTGAAATGGATACTTACATAGTTGAGTCTTTTCTTAAATGTTACTATGCGATACATTAAAAAAAGCCGCGTTAGACAGGATTACCTACACAAACTGACCAGCTCAAATAGACAGAAGCCTTCTATATGGCAGACCAATCCAAACTCATCTCTCGGCTTGTCCAGCCCACTCATTATCTCAGCCAATCATGGGTAGCGGGAAGGTTGCTGACTTTTTCTGTGGCTTAACCAACTAGGCTTGTTATTTAACAAGTTTATTTGTATTTACAGATGGCATGCAAGTTTGTTATTAAGGCACATGAAAGTTCACGTTCGAGAAGGCGTTTCTGATGAAAAAAAAACATTTTTTTTATTTTTTTTTAAGTTTCCGTTCAAACGGCTCTCCTGTGAGGTAGTGACTCGTGACATACGCCTAGTTTCCTGAAACGGGTAACATATTGTCAAGCTATTACAGACATATAGAATGGAAAGGAAATAGAAGAAAAGGGATTACAACTCTTGGTAAAATAAGGGGAAAGGAACAAATACAAATAGAATTAACAGTTGAGTTGGATGAAGAGAAAATACATTGGCCTCAACATGTCTTGGAAATGACACATTTCCCTTGTAGTCTGTCTCTCTCCTTTCTCGTCATCACTCTTTCTCTTGCCCTCCCTCCCTCCCTCCTTCTTTATTCCAGAGAGGCTCCTGTGAAGTTCAACATAAATGTATAATTAAACAGAAGGAGTGGTCACTTGTCTCTGTAAGAATTATATTATTGATGTGATCTGCTACTACTATGCCATGTCTCTTAGAGACTATCCTTTATTTCCATGTTCTCTGATACAACCATATATATCACAGGGGAATACAAGTTTCCTCCTTCCATCTACAGGTCTACAGAGCAAATAATGCCTGTACATTGGAGGGACAAAACAAACACATCCATCCAAACATACAGGGCTAAAGGTGATCAGTAACTATGTCCATCTGGGCTGTAGTGTAGTTGTTAACATTTTCCCTCACTGACCTCTCTCTCAGCTCCTGGAGTTGGGTGTGTTGATTGGTTATCACCATCGGTCACAATCCCTGGACCATTACAAGCCCAACCTAATTACCTGACAATGTGTGTGTCCAAGGCCTTCCTCTGGGACACACAGAACAAGCCAATACCACATACTCTCCTATTAGACCATGTAACAGCATTGATTCACAGAGAACGTTACTAGTTCATTGTTATATAATTGAACTCCCTCTCCCTCTCTAACTCTTTCTACCTACCTACCTATCTCTCTCTCTCTCGCTCTCTCCCTCTCTCCCTCTCACCCTCTCACCCTCTAGCTGACGGTATCCAGAGCCACCCAGAGGTGTTCCTGGAGGCAGAGCCCAGTCCTGGTGACCCGAC
This sequence comes from Salmo trutta, assembly GCF_901001165.1. Taxonomy (NCBI): domain Eukaryota; kingdom Metazoa; phylum Chordata; class Actinopteri; order Salmoniformes; family Salmonidae; genus Salmo; species Salmo trutta. The sequence goes on from NC_042982.1 coordinate 22,152,969, forward strand.
CGTGCCCCCTTCCCCTGAAACAGACAGTGGGAGGGGAGGAGGAGGAGGAGGGCGCAGGGCCAGTGTGTCCAGCATGGACAGTGAGACGTCCTTCTGCTCTGTGGGCCGGATGAGTAGTATCATCACCAACAGTGAGTGGGAGAGAGAACAAAAGAGAGACAGGCAGAGAGGGAGAGAAAGGCAAGAGATAGAGGGCATGAGAGAGAGAAAGAGGTGGAGAGAGAACAAGAGGGAATGAGAGAGAAAGATGCATAGAGAGAGAGAGGGGGGGAGGGCATAGAGAGAGAGAAGGGGGTGGAGACTGCTCATTAGCAATCAGAACAAAAGGTCACATTCGGGCTACGCTTTGTACATTATTTAATCAATTATCTACAGTGGGTAGATATAGCCTGACTCATGAGACCCAACTTTGCCTCTCCAGATTTTACCTCACATTAACCTACTTCTATTGCTAATCTAATACTGTGGTGGCTAAAAGACCAGATGAATAATACCAATTAGTACCCACAAATCACTTTAAATAACTCCAAGAAAACCTTATCTTGATATGCCTGTGTTAATTATCTCCCTTCCGTGTGTTTCTTTCTCTGTGTGTGTGTGTGTGTGTGTGTGTGTGTGTGTGTGTGTGTGTGTGTGTGTGTGTGTGTGTGTGTGTGTGTGTGTGCGTGCGTGCGTGCGTGCGTGCGTGCGTGCGTGCGTGCGTGCGTGCGTGCGTGCGTGCGTGCGTGCGCCTCAGTTTCCAGTAGCTGGTGGGGCTCTAAGAGGTTGGACTATTCTCTGTACTGTCCAGACGTGCTGACCTCCTTCCCCACTGTGGCACTGCCTCATCTCTTCCATGCCTCCTACTGGGAGTCCACTGATGTAGCTGCGTTTGTGCTCCGACAGGTAACACCCCCCTATATGTGTCTGTGTTCTGACTATTGAGACTAGAATTCAGATCATGTATACTATTATTTGTGCTGTGGATTGTGGTTATGTGTGCTTGCATGCATATGAGCAGCAGGTAGCCTATCTGTTAAGAGATTTGGCCTGTAACCGAAAGGTTGCTGTTTTGAATCCCCGAGCTGACAAGGTGAAAAATCTGTCCATGTGCCCTTGAGCAAGGCACTTGACCCTAATTGCCCCTGTTAGTCACTCTGGATAAGAACATCTGCTAAATTTCTAAAATGTCAAATGTAACTAGGTGTTTGTGTGCGCTTGTATTATGTTTATGTAGGAGGTGTGTGTGGGTCTGCTCGTGGTGTCCTCAGACCCTCACAGAGTAATTAAAACCAGCCAGGGTGTCATGACCTATTAAAGCCCATCCTGACCACTGAAAGCCTTTTTACTTGGTAATTAGAGAGCAATGAGAAGAGACCAGAGCAGCCACCCAGTACAGTAAGGGGTTGTGTCTAAAATTGCACCTTATTCCCTATATAGTGCACTACGTCTCTTATGACCAAAAATAACTTCTGGACATCAGGACTGCGATTACTCACCACGGACTGGCAGAATCCTTTTCTGCCTTTAACGAGTCTGACGAGCCCGACGCGAACGATATACTGCTTTATCGGGAACAGGCCCAGATCCCCGTGATTTGCGTGAAGAGGAGGCAGAGAAAAAGGGGCAGTAGGGCGGGCTGCCTTCAGAGAATTCGTAGCCGATCGAATAAACCCCTACTTCCTTCCATTCTGCTAGCAAACGTGCAATCTTTGGAGAATAAAATCGATGACCTACGCACAAGATTAAACTACCAACGGGACATTCAAAACAATATCTTATGCTTCACGGAGTCGTGGCTGAACAACGACAATATCAACATACAGCTGGCTGGTTATACTTCCTGTAGCACTAATTCCAAAAAGTTTTGGAACACTGTGAAGTCCATGGAGAATAAGAGCCCCTCCTCCCAGCTACCCGCTACACTGAGACTGGGAAACAGTGTCACCACCGATAAATCCACGATAATTGAGAATTTCAATAAGCATTTCTCTGCGGCTGGCCATGCTTTTCACCTGGCTACCACAGCATCGGCCAACAGCTCTGCACCCCACACAGCAACAGCCGTCTTCATTGACCTGGCTAAGGCTTTCGACTCTGTCAATCACCGTATTCTTGGTTTTGGTTTCTCAAATGACTGCCTTGCCTGGTTCACTAACTACTTCTCAGATTGAGTTCAGTGTGTCAAATTGGAGGGCCTGTTGTCCGGACCTCTGGCAGTCTCTATGGGGGTGCCACAGGGTTCAATTCTCGGGCCGACTCTTTTCTCTGTATACATGTCGCTCTTGCTGCTGGTGAGTCTCTGATCCACCTCTACACAGACAACACCATTCTGTATACTTCTGGCCCTTCTTTGGACACTGTGTTAACTAACCTCCAGACGAGCTTCAATGCCATACAACTCTCCTTCCGTGGCCTCCAACTGCTCTTAAATACAAGTAAAACTAAATGCATGCTCTTCAACCGATCGCTGCATGCACCTGCACGCCCGTCCAGTATCACTACTCTGGACGGTTCTGACTTAGAATATGTGGACAAGTACAAATACCTAGGTGTCTGGTTAGACTGTAAACTCTCCTTCCAGACTCACATCAAACATCTCCAATCCAAAGTTAAATCTAGAATTGGCTTCCTATTTCGCAACAAAGCATCTTTTGCTCATGCTGCCAAACATACCCTCGTAAAACTGACCATCCTACCGATCCTCGACTTCGGCGATGTCATTTACAAAATAGCCTCCAACACTCTACTCAGCAAATTGGATGTAGTCTATTACAGTGCCATCCGATTTGTCACCAAAGCCCCATATACTACCCACCACTGCGACCTGTATGCTCACGTTGGCTGGTCCTCACTACATATTTGTCGCCAAACCCACTGGCTCCAGGTCATCTATAAGTCTTTGCTTGGTAAAGCTCCACCTTTTCTCAGCTCACTGGTCACCATAGCAACACCCACCCATAGCACACGTTCCAGCAGGTATATTTCACTGGTCATCCCCAAAGCCAACACCTCATTTGTCTGTCTTTCCTTCCAGTTTTCTGCTGCCAATGACTGGAACGAACTGCAAAAATCACTGAAGTTGGAGACTTATATCTCCCTCACTAACTTTAAGCGTCTGCTGTCAGAGCAGCTTATCGATCGCTGCAGCTGTACATAGCCCATCTTTAAATAGCCCATCCAACTACCTACCTCATCTCCATATTTGTTTTTGTTTTTCGGCTCTTTCGCACACCAGTATTTCTACTTGCACATCCTCATCTGCACAGCTATCACTCCAGTGTTTATTGCTAAATTGCAATTACTTTGCCACTATTGGCCTATTTATTGCCTTACCTCCTTACTTCATTTGCACACATTGTATACAGATTTTTCTATTGTGTTATTGACTGTACGTTTGTTTATCTCATGTGTCTCTCTGTGTTGTTGTTTTTGTTGCACTGCTTTGCTTTATCTTGGCCAAGTCGCAGTTGTAAATGAGAACTTGTTCTGAACTGGCCTACCTGGTTAAATAAAGGTAAAAATAAATAAAAAAGGGTTCGCACAAACTTACTCCCAGTGGTTCACACAAACTTACTGCCCTGGTCAAGTTTGAATTAAGTAAAATCAATCACCTTTTCTTATCATTGCTGTGTAATAAGAGGTTGAAACTTAAACTAGGATCTCATTAATGCAGTCATGGAGTTAAACTCCTTCTCTCATTGCAACCTGTCTTTTCCTCTCTTCTCCTCTTTGAAAACACATCATTAGCCCGGCTGTTTCATTAGCCTGGCTGCACATTGATTAGGCTAAAGACAGGTTCTTTTCTCTCAACTTCTGAGATGAAATGTACATGTAGTCCACCTCATAACAAATCATCCAAAGGCTAGCCTGTTAATACGCCTGAATCTTCCTCCTGACAAATGAGCTCCTGTTAGCAGCTGTGACAGTGTACGCCTCAAGATAATGACAGTCCCAGTTTCATTCTCTCTCAAGTGTGTTCGAGCACCAGAGGATGAGTATTCCATGTAATTGTTTTGTCTAGTGTATGTATGCCACTCCACTGATAAATGTGCATCAGGTGCCTAAATGTAGACTAGGGATTCTGTTTGAGAAGTGCCATCATACTGAGTGGACTAAGCAGGCGGTGGATTAATGAACCGTGTGTGTGTGTCCATGCTTGTGTGCTTGTGTGTGTTCATGCAGCTCATGAGATGCGACAGTGTTAAGACCCAGGAAGCTGACAGCAAGGACTCAGCCCCCTTCTCTCCATCTAGCCCACGGGAGAAGTGGCTTCGCAGGAGGACGCCTGTCAAACTGAGGGTGAGGAAACCAACATGAGTTATTCATGGAAGATAAAGGACAGTTCAGTAGGAAGTGTCAATATCACCTTTATCCCCACACTGGATTCAATGGCTATGTCCTAAATGGCACCCTATTCACTATATAGTGTACAGTACTACTTTTGACCTGGGATAAAAGAAGTGCGCTATATAGAGAATAGGGTGCCATTTCAAATCAAACTTTGTCACATGCGCCAAATATGACAGGTGTAGACTTTACCGTGAAATGCTTACTTACAAGCCCTTAACCAACAGTGCAGTTCAAGAAATAGAGTTAAGAAAATATTTACTAAATAAACTAAAGTAAAAAATCTAATCAAATCAAAAAGTAACAGAAGAAAATTACCTAAAAATAACGAGGCTGTATATGGGGGTACCGGTACCGAGTCGGGGGTACAGGTTAGTCGAGGTAATTTGTAAAGTGACTACGCATAGATAATAAACAGCGAGTAGCAGCAGTGTAAAAACATAGGGGGTGGGGGGTCAATGTAAATAATCCGGGTGGCCATTTATTAATTGTTCTGTTGTCTTATGGCTTGGGGGTAGAAGCTGTTAAGGAGCCTTTTGGTCCTAGACTTGGCGCTCCGGTACCGCTTGCCGTGCGGTAGCAGAGAGAACAGTCTATGACTTGGGTGACTGGAGTCTTTGACAATTTTTATGACCTTCCTCTGACACCACCTAGTACAGGGGTGGGCAACTCCAGTCCTCGAGGACCTGATTGGTGTCACACTTTTTCTCCATCCTTACCAAACACAGCTGGTTAATCAAATTGCATTCTAAACTGAAGATCATGATTAGGTGATTATTGGAGTCAGGTGTGTTAGCTGGGGCAAAACTGTGACACCTATCAGGCCCTTCGAGGACTGGAATTGCCCACCCCTGGCCTTGAATATAGGACCTTGATGTCAGGACGTTTGGCCCCAGTGATGTACTGGGCTGTACGCGCTACCCTCTATTGCACCTTATGGTCGGAGGTCGAGCAGTTGCCATACCAGGTGATGATGCTCTCGATGGTGCAGCTGTATTACTTTTTGAGGATCTGGGGACCCATGCCAAATCTTTGTCTCCTGAGGGGGAAAAGGTGTTGTCGTGTCCTCTTCACAACTGTCTTGGTGTTTTTGAACCATGATAGTTTGTTGTTGATGTAGACACCAAGGAACTTGAAACTAAAGACCTGCTCCAATTCAGCCCCATCAATGTTAGTGGGGGCCTGTTCGGCCCTCCGTTTCCTATAGTCCACGATCAGCTCCTTTGTCTTGCTCACATTGAGGGAGAGGTTGTTGTCCTGGCACCACATGGCCAGGTCTCTGACCTCCTCCCTATAGGCTCTCTCATCGTTGTCGGTGATCAGGCCTACCACTCTTGTGTCGTCAGCAAACTTAATGATGGTGTTGGAGTCATGGTTGGCCATGCTGTCGTGGGTGAACAGAGAGTGCAGGAGGGGACGAAGCACGCACCCCTGAGGGGCCCCAGTGTTGAGGATCAGCATGACAGATGTGTTGTTGCCTACCTTTACCACCTAGGGGTGGCCTGTCAGGAAGTCCAGGATCCAGTTGCAGAGGGAGGTGTTTAGTCCCAGGGACCTTAGCTTAGTGATGAACTTTGTGGGTACTATGGTGTTGAATGCTGAGCTGTAGTCAATGAACAGTATTCTCACATACAGTGGGGGGGAAAAGTATTTGATCCCCTGCTGATTTTGTACGTTTGCCCACTGACAAAGAAATGATCAGTCTATAATTTTAATAGTAGGTTTATTTGAACAGTGAGAGACAGAATAACAACAAAAAAATCTAGAAAAACTCATGTCAAAAATGTTATAAAATTATTTGCATTTTAATGAGGGAAATAAGTATTTGACCCCTCTGCAAAACATGACTTAGTACTTTCTGGCAAAACCCGTGTTGGCAATCACAGAGGTCAGACATTTCTTGTAGTTGGCCACCAGGTTTGCACACATCTCAGGAGGGATTTTGTCCCACTCCTTTTTGCAGATCTTCTCCAAGTCATTAAGGTTTCGAGGCTGACGTTTGGCAACTCGAACCTTCAGCTCCCTCCACAGATTTTCTATGGGATTAAGGTCTGGAGACTGGCTAGGCCACTCCAGGACCTTAATGTGCTTCTTCTTGAGCCACTCCTTTGTTGCCTTGGCCGTGTGTGTTGGGTAATTGTCATGCTGGAATACCCATCCACGACCCATTTTCAATGCCCTGGCTGAGGGAAGGAGGTTCTCACCCAAGATTTGATGGTACATGGCCCCGTCCATCGTCCCTTTGATGCGGTGAAGTTGTCCTGTCCCCTTTGCAGAAAAACACCCCCAAAGCATAATGTTTCCACCTCCATGTTTGACGGTGGAGATGGTGTTCTTGGGGTCATAGGCAGCATTCCTCCTCCTCCAAACACGGCGAGTTGAGTTGATGTCAAAGAGCTCCATTTTGGTCTCATCTGACCACAACATTTTCACCAGTTGTCCTCTGAGTCATTCAGATGTTCATTGGCAAACTTCAGACGGGCATGTATATGTATTCTTGAGCAGGGGGACCTTGCGGGCGCTGCAGGATTTCAGTCCTTCACGGCATAGTGTGTTACCAATTGTTTTCTTGGGGACTATGGTCCCAGCTGCCTTGAGATCATTGACAAGATCCTCCCGTGTAGTTCTGGGCTGATTCCTCACCGTTCTCATGATCATTGCAACTCTACGAGGTGAGATCTTGCATGGAGCCCCAGGCCGAGGGATATTGACAGTTCTTTTGTGTTTCTTCCATTTGCAAATAATCACACCAAATGTTGTCACCTTCTCACCAAGCTGCTTGGCGATGGTCTTGTAGCCCATTCCAGCCTTGTGTAGGTCTACAATCTTGTCCCTGACATCCTTGGAGAGCTCTTTGGTCTTGGCCATGGTGGAGAGTTTGGAATCTGATTGATTGATTGCTTTTGTGGACAGGTGTCTTTTATACAGGTAACAAACTGAGATTAGGAGCACTCCCTTTAAGAGTGTGCTCCTAATCTCAGCTCGTTACCTGTATAAAAGACACCTGGGAGCCAGAAATCTTTCTGATTGAGAGGGGGTCAAATATTTATTTCCCTCATTAAAATGCAAATCAATTTATAACATTTTTGACATGCGTTTTTCTGGATTTTTTGTTGTTGTTATTCTGTCTCTCACTGTTCAAATAAACCTACCATTAAAATTATAGACTGATCCTTTCTTTATCAGTGGGCAAACGTACAAAATCAGCAGGGGGTCAAACACTTTTTTCCTCCACTGTAGGTGTTCATTTTGTCCAGGTGGGAAAGGGAAGTAGGGTGTGCGATTGACATTGCGTCACCTGTGGATCTGTTGGGGCGGTATGCGAATTGGAGTGGGTCTAGGGTTTCCGGCATAATGGTGTTGATGTGAGTCATGACCAGCCTTTCAAAGCACTTCATGGCTAACGTGAGTGCTATGGGGCGGTAATAATTTAGCCAGGTTACTTTCGCTTTCTTGGGCACAGGGACTATGGTGGTCTGTTTGAAAGTATTACAGACTTGGTCAGGGAACGGTTGAAAATGTCAGTGAAGACACTTGCCAGTTGGTCCGCACATACTTTGAGTACACGTCCTGGTAATCCATCTGGCCCCGCGGCTTTGTGAATGTTGACCTGCTTAGAGGTCTTGCTCACGTCGGCTACGGAGTATGTGATCACGCAGTCGTCCAGAACAGCTGATGCTCTCATGCGTGCTTCAGTGTTACTTGCCACGAAGCGAGCATAAAAGGCATTTAGCTCGTCTGGTAGGCTTGCGTCACTGGGCAGCTTGCCGCTGTGTTTCCCTTTGTAGTCTGTAGTAGTTTTCAAACCCTGCCACATTCAATGAGCGTAAGAGTTGTTGTATTGACGCTTTGCCTGTTTGATGGTTCATCACAGGGCATAGCGGGATTTCTTATAAGGGTCCGAATTAGTGTCCCGCTCCTTGAAAGCGGCAGCTCTACCCTTTAGCTCACTGCGGATGTTGCCTGTAATCCATGGTTTCTGTTTGGGGTATGTACGTATGGTCACTGTGGGGACGACGTCATTGTTGCACTTATTGATGAAGCCAGAGACTGATGTGGTGTACTCTTCAATGCCATCGGAAGAATCCCGGAACATATTCCAGTCTGTGCTAGCAAAACAGTCCTGTGGCTTAGCATCTGCGTCATCTGACCACTTCTTTATTGACCGAGTCACTGGTGCTTCCTACTTTAGTTTTTGCTTGTAAGCAGGAATCAGGAGGATAGAATTATGGTCAGATTTGCCAAATAGAGGGTGAGGGAGAGCTTTGTACGCGTCTCTGTGTGTGGAGTAAAGGTGGTCTAGAGTTTTTTTTCCCTCTGGTTGCACATTTAACATGCTGGTAGAAATGAGGTAAAACGGATTTAAGTTTCCCTGCATTAAAGTCCTCAGCCTCTAGGAGTCCCACTTCTGGATGAGCATTTTCTTGTTTGCTTATGGCCTTATAGAGCTCGTTGATGCGTTCTTAGTCCCAGCATCGGTTTGTGGTGGTAAATAATATAGATGAGAACTCTCTTGGTAAATAGTGTGGTCTACAGTTTATCATGAGGTATTCTACCTCAGGCGAGCAATACCTCGAGACTTCTTTAATATTAGACATTGCACACCAGCAGTTATTGACAAATAGACACACTCTCCCGCCCCTGGTCTTACCAGATGTAGCTGCTCTGTCCTGCCAATGCACGGAGAAGCCAGCCAGTTCTATATTATCCATGTTGTCGTTTAGCCAAGTCTCGTGAAACATAAGATATTACAGTTTTTAATGTCTTGTTGGTAGGATAGTCTTAATCGTGGATTGTCCAGTTTGTTTTCCAATGATTGCACGTTGGCCAATAATACGGAGGGTAGTGGTGGTTTACCTACTCGTCAGCGAATTCTTACAAGGCACCCCGCCCTCCTCCCCATTTTTCTCTGTCTTTTCTTCACGCGGTTGACAGGGTTTTTACCTTGTCTTGACAAAGCAGTACATCCTTTGCGTCGGACTCGTTACATTTTTTTTTTGTCCAGTTCAAGGTGAGTAATCGCCGTTCTGATGTCCAGAAGCCCTTTTCTGTCATAAGAGACGGTAGCATCCACATTATGTACAAAATTAGTTACAAACAATGTGAAAAAACGAACAAAATAGCGCAGTTGGTTAGGTGCCCATAAAACGGCAGCCAACCCTCCTGCGCCTTTATCAATATATGGACAGACCCTACTCTATGTACTGGAGAAAGACAGATTATATTCTGTTCAATCCCTGTATGAAGAAATTCCAATAAATATTTAATAATCTTTAGCTGAAATCTGCTTGAGACTTTCAAATGTTTTCTAATTGAATCTCAGTCAGAGACAAAGGGATAAGGACGTGTGCGCATACACACACGCACGCACGCACGCACGCACGCACGCAAGCACACAGTTACACAGGCACTCTTACCATCAGCTTCACACATCTTTTCACAGCTTTAATCATTTCTGCCTCAATAGCATTGGTCTCTTTTAGTTGAACCAAGAAATACACCAACACTGAATGGGTGAAGAGCTTCTGCAATCTTGTGAAATTGTTGCTTGTGTGTCAGTGTGTGGGCTGAGTCCTGAATGTCAGAAAAAAGATGCTAGCACAACACCACAATTAACAGATACTCCAGCATAAAAGACAATATGACTACTGCCAGGCTGAAAAGTCAGCCCAGTCTTTTTCTGGTCCATCTTTTAGTCACAGTATATTCAAAGGAAATAATTAAATAACAATGGGCTTTTGTCCAGTTATATTATGTACTGCGTGGCCAACTGGAACATATCTACATTTAAGGAAACTGGCCATAGGTTTTATTTTTGGACTGTGTCTTACATGCTCTGCTCCAGCCTCCAAGCCTGTGATCTGTCTCTTGTGTGGTGGTAGATGAGAGACAGCTGGAGGAGGAGCAGCTTGGAGAATATGACCTGAATATGATATCTGGTATAGCTGTATTGCTATACAGTCTCCTGGTGCCCGGTATCGACTTTATCTGGGCTCTGCCAGCTCATCCAGGGGATAGTGATACCCTGCCTGGTGTCAGTGATGCTGTGACTTCAGTTCACTCTCCTTACTAGGGGCTCTTTGTCACTGATGTAGTGGGGCCACCGCTGTCTGTGCTGCTTCCTGAGCACCATTGTGACCAGTAAAACGGGGGTCTGCCTCTCCAACGTTCTCCATCTCCTCCTCTCAGTGTGTGTCTGAGGGCAAGGTGAACTCACCACTCACCCAGTGTGATAGCGATATGTTCTGCTATTTTCCCATAAGACAGGCATTCATGCAGAGAGATTCAGCAGTGACCTGTAGCAGAGAAATGTGGTCACTGGCCTGATATTGGAATTAATCTGGTCTTTCAGCCTGTTCACAGCAGTAGACAGTGCTGCAGATGTGCCTGTGTGTGTGTGTGTGTGTGTGTGTGTGTGTGTGTGTGTGTGTGTGTGTGTGTGTGTGTGTGTGTGTGTGTGTGTGTGTGTGTGTGTGTGTGTGTGTGTGTGTGTGTGTGTGTGTGTGTGTGTGTGTGTGTGTGTGTGTGTGTGTGTGTCTAAGGCATGCTGAGATGCCACAGCTTCAGTTCAGCATGGCTCGGAACTGGCGAGGATTAATTATTGACAAACTTAATCTGTTTACCTGCTTCATTAGATGACAATAACTGGTGTCCCAATATTCATGATACAGAGACTAACACATCACATCAGTCTACAACATTAGTTAGTGTGCTCAAACTAAGCTCATGGAGCTATGTAATAAGAGTATTATGTAGCCTTTATACAGTTCTGCTGCATATGATGTGGTAGTTTATGTATAATAAACAATGTACCATTTGGTAACACTGCGTATTTCTGTGACATCGAATATGCTCAGAAATGCCCAAAAAAGCACGTTAGGGTTCATTAGATACTTAGGCCTCTATTTTCGGCTTGCATTAAGGGGGCGCAAGTTAGACAGTTTTAACTTGTAAAAGCCAGCACTCTGTCTATTTTCCAGCTCTGGTGCAGTTGGTTATGACATCAATTTTGCCAGCGGAAGTGCACAGTAGCCTAATCAGTTGCATATGACCAATGTTTTATTATATCACGAGCAGCTTAACAGTCAACAGGCATTCCTTTCTTTATATTGGACATCCATACAGGTTGTTCTTCATTAGTCATATGTGCAATGCTCATTGAATGAAAGGTTTCAGCAACTGTAGGAAGTCTGTTTAGGAACATCAAGTTATTACAATAGACTGCTTATTGTTTTTCCTTTATCATTTTGTAAAAAAATTGCATCTTCCATTTTCATCTGTTGGACTGAACTGTCAAATCTCGGGAATTCCGATTACTGTCCTTGGTGCTGTATCCACTTGTAGCCTAGGCTATTTGCCTGTTTGTTTGTTTACCTTTTACGTGGCAAAGTCACTAACAGGCCATATCAATGGCAATGGTAGGCTTATCTCATTATAACGTTTGGGCAATGTCCAATTGTCCATGGCTTGAACATGCAGTGCATTTTCGAAGAGCGAATGCAATGTGTGTAGTGGAATATTTCCATGTTGAAGTCAATAACAAAACTAGATAGGCTACATGTTTGTTATAACTAGGCCTATTATAGGATTACTGTATGCTATTTAATAAACTATCTTCAATGGATAAGACAAACATCCATGCCTCCTGCCAAAGAGCCCTTAGGCCTACTCTACTGTTCAAAAGTTTGGGGTCACTTAGAAATGTCCTTGTTTTTGAAAGAAAAGCACATTTTTTTGTCCATTAAAATAACATAAAATTGATCAGAACAGTGTAGACATTGTTAATGTTGTAAATGACTATTTTAGCTGGAAGCGGCAGATTTTTTTATGGAATATCTACATAGGCGTACAGAGGCCCATTATCAGCAACCATCACTCCTGTGTTCCAATGGCACGTTGTGTTAGCTAATCCAAGTTTATCATTTAAAAGGCTAATTGACCATTAGAAAACCCTTTTGCAATTATGTTAGCACAGCGGAAAACTGTTGTTCTGACTTGTTGAGTATCTGGAACATCAGCATTTGTGGGTTCGATTACAGGCTCAAAATGGCCAGAAACAAAGGGCTTTACTATGAAATTCGTCAGTCTATTCTTGTTCTGAGAAATTAAGGCTATTCCATGCAAGACATTTTCAAGAAACTGAAGATCTCATACAACGCTGTGTACCAGTCCCTTCACAGAAAAGCGCAAACTGGCTCTAACCAGAATAGAAAGAGGAGTTGGAGGCCCCGGTGCACAACTGAGCAAGAGGACAAGTACATTAGAGTGTCTAGTTTGAGAAACAGACGCCTCACAAGTCCTCAACTGGCAGCTTCATTAAATAGTACCCGCAAAACACCAGTCTCAACGTCAGCAGTGAAGAGGCAACTCCGGGATGCTGGCCTTCTAGGCAGAGTTGCAAAGAAAAAGCCATATCTCAGACTGGCCAATAAAAAGAAAAGATTAAGATGGACAAAAGAACACAGACACTGGACAGAGGAACTCTGGCTAGAAGGCCAGCATCCCAGAGTCGCCTCTTCACTGTTGACTTGGATTAGCTAACACAACGTGCCATTGGAACACAGGAGTGATGGTTGCTGATAATGGCCTCTGTACGCCTATGTAGATATTCCAGCTACAATAGTCATTTACAACATTAACAATGTCTTCACTGTTTTTCAGATCAATTTGATGTTATTTTAATGGACAAAAAATTGCTTTTCTTTCAAAAACAAGGACATTAGTGTAGTGTATGTGTGCACACATTGCCTTATGCTCATGTAACGAGAGATGTGATTTATGATGCTTCTGACCCGATCATATTTAGAAATATAGTTGTTGTTTTAAAAAACAGATTGATTGTATTCTGTTTAATTTGATTAAAAAAATTTACTTACTAGAAAGATTCACCATCCATGGATTTATGTTGAGAAAACGTTCATGACTCGAATGCAATGTAATTTCATCTGCAAATAAGTGCAAATCTGATCTGTAAGATGGTTTCATGATGTTTATAAAACATTACATTTTGGAGCAGTATAACATTACATTCCCTGTTTCTCTTTATAGTGGATCTTTATCCAGCTCCTGTGAGAAGTTTTGATGTGCGTAAAACCCATATTCTAAATTGCCTTGTCTGTATTATAAGCCCACGAGGAGAAATTATGGTGCCTGTAACTTTATTTTAACATAGCCTATTTAAAACAAGTTGTTGCTTATTTTTTTAAATTTGAATTATACTCTTTTTAGGCCTTATCAATAGCCTAGTGAATCTTGCTTATTGGCCACCCCTATTTAGCTCATATTTAGTAAATATGGGGCAGGTTATTTAACGAACTAGGCTATAGCGGACTAACATTCAATCAATCAATCAATCAAATTGATTTATAAAGCCCTTCTTACGTCAGCTGATGTCACAAAGCAAGCAATGAAGGTGTAGAAGCACGGTGGCTAGGAAAAACTCCCTAGAAAGGCCAGAACCTAGGAAGAAACCTATAGAGGAACGAGGCTATGAGGGGTGGCCAGTCCTCTTCTGGCTGTGCTGGGTGGAGATTATAACAGAACATGGCAAAGATGTTCAAATGTTCATAGATGACCAGCAGGGTAAAATAATAATAATCACAGTGGTTGTAGAGGGTGCAACAGGTCAGCACCTCAAGAGTGAATGTCAGTTGGCTTTTCATAGCCGATCATTCAGAGTATCTCTACCGCTCCTGCTGTCTCTAGAGAGGTGAAAACAGCAGGTCTGGGACAGGTGAGAGAGAGCGAGAGAGAGAGAGAGCGAGAGAGAGAGAGAGCGAGAGAGAGAGAGCGAGAGAGAGAGAGCGAGAGAGCGAGCGAGAGAGAGAGAGAGAATACTTAAATTCACACAGGACTCTGGATAAGACACAAGAAATACTCCAGATTTAACAGACTGACCCTAGCCCCCAACGCATAAATACCGGAGGCTGAGACAGGAGGGGTCAGGAGACACTGTGGCCCCATCCGACGATACCCCCGGACAGGGCCAAACAGGCAGGATATAACCCACCCACTTTGCCAAAGCACAGCCCCCACACCACTAGAGGGATATCTTCAACCACCAACTTACCATGCTGAGACAAGGCCAAGTATAGCCCACGAAGATCTCCCCCACGGCACAACCCAAGGGGGTGCGCCAACCCAGACAGGAAGACCATGTCAGTGACTCAACCCACTCAAGTGACGCACCCCTCCTAGGGATAGCATGGAAGAGCACCAGTAAGCCAGTGACTCAGCACCTGTAATAGGGTTTGAGGCAGCGAATCCTAGTGGAGAGAGGGGAACCGGCCAGGCAGAGACAGCAAGGGCTGTTCGTTGCTCCAGTGCCTTTCCATTCACCTTCACACTCCTGGACCAGACTACACTCAATCATAGGACCTACTGAAGAGATGGATCTTCAATAAAGACTTAAAGGTTGAGACCGAGTCTGCGTGTCTCACATGGATAGGCAGACCATTCCATAAAAATGGAGCTCTATAGGAGAAAGCCATGCCTCCAGCTGTTTGCTTAGAAATTGTAGTGACAGTAAAGAGGCCTGCGTCTTGTGACCATAGCGTACATGTAGGTATGTACGGCAGGACCAAATTGGAAAGATAGGTAGGAGCAAGCCCATGTAATGCTTTGTAGGTTAGCAGTAAAACCTTGAAATCAGCCCTTGCCTTAACAGGAAGCCAGTGTAGAGAGGCTAGCACTGGAGTAATATGATCACATTTTTGGGTTCTAGTCAAGATTCTAGCAGCCGTGTTTAGCACTAACTGAAGTTTATTTAGTGCTTTATCCGGGTAGCCGGAAAGTAGAGCATTGCAGTAATCTAACCTAGAAGTGACAAAAGCATGGATTCATTTTTCTGCATCACTTTTGGACAGAAAGTTTCATATTTTTTCAATGTTACGTAGATGGAAAAAAGCTATCCTTGAAACAGTCTTGATATGTTCGTCAAATGAGAGATCAGGGTCCAGAGTAACGCCGAGGTCCTTCCCAGTTTTATTTGAGACGATTGTACAACCATCAAGATGAATTGCCAGATTCAACAGAAGATCTCTTTGTTTCTTGGGACCTAGAACTAGCATCTCTGTTTTGTCTGAGTTTAAAAGGAAAACATTTGCCACCATCCACTTCCTTATGTCTGAAACACAGGCTTCCAGAGAGGGCAATTTTGGGGCTTCACCATGTTTCATCAAAATGTACAGCTGTGTGTCGTCCGCATAGCAGTGAAAGTTAACATTATGTTTCCGAATGACATCACCAAGAGGTAAAATATATAGTGAAAACAATAGTGGTCCTAAAACGGAGCCTTGACGAACACCTACATTTACAGTTGATTTGTCAGAGGACAAACCATCCACAGAGACAAACTGATATCTTTCCAAAAGATAAGATCTAAACCAGGCCAGAACTTGTCCGTATAGACCAATTTGGGTTTCCAATCTCTCCAAAAGAATGTGGTGATTGATGATATCAAAAGCAGCACTACAGTCGTGGCCAGAAGTTTTGAGAATGACACAAATATGAATTTTCACAAAGTCTGCTGCCTCACTTTGTATGATGGCAATTTGCATATACTCCAGAATGTTATGAAGAGTGATCAGATGAATTGCAATTAATTGCAAAGTCCCTATTTGCCATGCAAATGAACTGAATCCCCCAAAAAACATTTCCACTGCATTTCAGCCCTGCCACAAAAAGACCAGCTGACATCATGTCAGTGATTCTCTCGTTAACACAGGTGTGAGTGTTGAAAAGGCTGGAGATCACTCTGTCATGCTGATTGAGTTCGAATAACAGACTGGAAGCTTCAAAAGGAGGGTGGTGCTTGGAATCATTGTTCTTCCTCTGTCAACCATGGTTGCCTGCAAGGAAACACGTGCCGTCATCATTGCTTTGGACATAAAGGGCTTCACAGCCAAGGATATTGCTGCCAGTAAGATTGCACCTAAATCAACCATTTATCGGATCATCAAGAACTTCAAGGAGAATGGTTAAATTGTTGTGAAGAAGGCTTCAGGGCGCCCAAGAAAGTCCAGCAAGCGCCAGGACCGTCTCCTAAAGTTGATTCAGCTGCGGGATCGGGGCACCACCAGTACAGAGCTTGCTCAGGAATGGCAGCAGGCAGGTGTGAGTGTATTTGCACGCACAGTGAGGCGAAGACTTTTGGAGGATGGCCTGGTGTCAAGAAGGGCATCAAAGAAGCATCTTCTCTCCAGGAAAAACATCAGGGACAGACTGATATTCTGCAAAAGGTACAGGGATTGGACTGCTGAGGACTGGGGTAAAGTAATTTTCTCTGATGAATCCCCTTTCCGATTGTTTGGGGCATCTGAAGAAAAACTTGTCTGGAGAAGACAAGGTGAGCGCTACCATCAGTCCTGTGTCATGCCAACAGTAAAGCATCCTGAGACCATTCATGTGTGGGATTGCTTCTCCGCCAAGGGAGTGGGCTCACTCACAATTTTGCCTAAGAACACAGCCATGAATAAAGAATGGTACCAACACATCCTCCGAGAGCAACTTCTCCCAACCATCCAGGAACAGTTTGGCGACGAACAATGCCTTTTCCAGCATGATGGAAAACCTTGCCATAATGCCAAAGTGATAACTAAATGGCTCGGGGAACAAAACATCGATATTTTGGGTCCATAGCCAGGAAACTCCCCAAAACTTAATCCCATTGAGAACTTGTGGTCAATCCTCAAGAGGCGGGTGGACAAACAAAAACCCACAAATTCTGACAAACTCCAAGCACTGATTATGCAAGAATGGGCTGCCATCAGTCAGGATGTGGCCCAGAAGTTCATTGACAGCCTGCCAGGGCGGATTGCAGAGGTCTTGAAAAAGAAGGGTCAACTCTGCAAATATTGACTCTTTGCATCATGTAATTGTCAATAAAAGCCTTTGACACTTATGAAATGCTTGTAATTATACTTCAGTATTCCATAGTAACATCTGACAAAAATATCTAAAGACACTGAAGAAGCAAACTTTGTGGAAATTAATATTTGTGTCATTCTCAAAACTTTTGGACACAACTGTAAGGTCTAGAAGCACGAGGACAGATGCAGAGCCTCGGTCTGACGCCATTAAAAGGTCATTTACCACCTTCACAAGTGCAGTCTCAGTGCTATGATGGGGTCTAAAACCAGACTGAAGTGTTTCGAATACATTGTTTGTCTTCAGGAAGGCAGTGAGTTGCTGCGCAACAGCCTTTTCTAAATTGTTTCAAAGATTTTTGATAGGAATGGGAGATTCAATATAGGCCGATAGTTTTTTATATTTTCTGGGTCAAGGTTTGGCTTTTTCAAGAGAGGCTTTATTACTGCCACTTTTAGTGAGTTTGGTACACATCCGGTGGATAGAGAGCTGTTTATTATGTTCAACATAGGAGGGCCAAGCACAGGAAGCAGCTCTTTCAGTAATTTAGTTGAAATAGGGTCCAGTATGCAGCTCGAAGGTTTAGAGGCCAGGATTATTTTCTTCAATGTGTCAAGAACTTGAGTGTCTCTCTTGATCCTAGGTCCTGCAGACTCAGGACAACTGAGCTTTGGAGGAATACGCAGATTTAAAGAGGAGTCCGTATTTTGCTTTCTAATGATCATGATCTTTTCCTCAAAGAAGTTCATGAATTTATCACTGCTGAAGTGAAAGCCATCCTCTCTTGGCTGCTTTTTAGTTAGCTTTGTGACTGTATAAAAAATACATTTCGGATTGTTCTTATTTTCCTCAATTAAGTTGGAAAAATAGGATAATCGAGCAGCAGTGAGGGCTCTTCGATACTGCACGGTACTGTCTTTCCAAGCTAGTCAGAAGACTTCCAGTTTGGTGTTGCACCATTTCCGTTCCAATTTTCTGGAAGCTCGCTTCAGAGCTCGGGTATTTTCTGTATACAAGGGAGCTAGTTTCTTATGACAAATGTTTTTGGTTTTTAGGGGTGTTACTGCATCTAGGGTATTGCGCAAGGTTAAATTGAGTTCCTCAGTTAGATGGTTAACTGATTTGTGTAATCTGACGTCCTTGGGTAGGTGGAAGGAGTCTGGAAGGGCATCTAGGAATCTTTGGGTTGTCCGAGAATTCATAGCATGGCTTTTGATGATCCTTGGTTAGGATTAAGATCCACAACATTTATTCCACGGGACAAAACTAGGTCCAGAGTATGACTGTGGCAGTGAGTAGGTCCGGAGACATGTTGGACGAAACCCACTGAGTCGATGATGGCTCCGAAAGCCTTTTGGAGTAGGTCCTTGGAGTTTTCCATGTGAATATTAAAGTCACCAAAAATGTGAATATTATCTGCGATGACAACAAGGTCCGATAGGAATTCAGAGAACTCAGTGAGGAATGCTGTATATGGCCCAGGAGGCCTGTGAAACAGTAGCTATAAAAGGTGGTTGAGTAGGCTGCATAGATTTCATGACTAGAAGCTCAAAAGACGAAAACGTCTGGGTTGTTTTGTAAATTGAAATTTGCTATCGTAAATGTTAGCAACACCTCCGCCTTTGCGGGATGCGCAGGGGATATGGTCACTAGTGTAACCAGAAGGTGAGGCCTCATTTAACACAGTACATTCATCAGGCTTAAGCCATGTTTCAGTCAGGCCAATCACATCAAGATTATGATCAGTGATTAGTTAATTACATTTACATTTACATTTAAGTCATTTAGCAGACGCTCTTATCCAGAGCGACTTACAAATTGGTGCATTCACCTTATGATATCCAGTGGAACAACCACTTTACAATAGTGCATCTAAATCTTTTAAGGGGGGGGGGTTAGAAGGATTACTTTATCCTATCCTAGGTATTCCTTAAAGAGGTGGGGTTTCAGGTGTCTCCGGAAGGTGGTGATTGACTCCGCTGTCCTGGCGTCGTGAGGGAGTTTGTTCCACCATTGGGGTGCCAGAGCAGCGAACAGTTTTGACTGGGCTGAGCGGGAACTGTACTTCCTCAGAGGTAGGGAGGCGAGCAGGCCAGAGGTGGATGAACGCAGTGCCCTTGTTTGGGTGTAGGGCCTGATCAGAGCCTGAAGGTACGGGGGTGCCGTTCCCCTCACAGCTCCGTAGGCAAGCACCATGGTCTTGTAGCGGATGCGAGCTTCAACTGGAAGCCAGTGGAGAGAGCGGAGGAGCGGGGTGACGTGAGAGAACTTGGGAAGGTTGAACACCAGACGGGCTGCGGCGTTCTGGATGAGTTGTAGGGGTTTAATGGCACAGGCAGGGAGCCCAGCCAACAGCGAGTTGCAGTAATCCAGACGGGAGATGACAAGTGCCTGGATTAGGACCTGCGCCGCTTCCTGTGTGAGGCAGGGTCGTACTCTGCGAATGTTGTAGAGCATGAACCTACAGGAACGGGTCATCGCCTTGATGTTAGTTGAGAACGACAGGGTGTTGTCCAGGATCACGCCAAGGTTCTTAGCACTCTGGGAGGAGGACACAATGGAGTTGTCAACCGTGATGGCGAGATCATGGAACGGGCAGTCCTTCCCCGGGAGGAAGAGCAGCTCCGTCTTGCCGAGGTTCAGCTTGAGGTGGTGATCCGTCATCCACACTGATATGTCTGCCAGACATGCAGAGATGCGATTCGCCACCTGGTTATCAGAAGGGGGAAAGGAGAATATTAATTGTATGTCGTCTGCATAGCAATGATAGGAGAGACCATGTGAGGATATGACAGAGCCAAGTGACTTGGTGTATAGCGAGAATAGGAGAGGGCCTAGAACAGAGCCCTGGGGGACACCAGTGGTGAGAGCACGTGGTGCGGAGACAGATTCTCGCCACGCCACCTTGTAGGAGCGACCTGTCAGGTAGGACGCAATCCAAGCGTGGGCCGCGCCGGAGATGCCCAACTCGGAGAGGGTGGAGAGGAGGATCTGATGGTTCACAGTATCAAAGGCAGCCGATAGGTCTAGAAGGATGAGAGCAGAGGAGAGAGAGTTAATTGACTATAACTGCCTTGGAAATGAGGGATCTAAGATTAAATAGCCCTATTTTTAGATGTGAGATATCACAATCTCTTTCAATAGTGTCAGGAGTGGAGGAGGTCTTTATTCCAGTGAGATTGCTAAGGCGAACACCGCCATGTTTAGTTTTGCCCAACCTAGATCGAGGCACAGACACGGTCTCAATGGGGATAGCTGAGCTGACTACACTGACTGTGCTAGTGGCAGGCTCCACTAAGCTGGCAGGCTGGCTAACAGCCTGCTCCCTGCACCCTATCTCATTGTGGAGCTAGGGGAGTTAGAGCCCTGTCTATGTTCGTAGATAAGATGATGAGAGCACCCCTCCAGCTAGGATGGAGTCCGTCACTCCTCAACAGGCCAGGCTTGGTCCTGTTTGTGGGTGAGTCCCAGAAAGAGGGACAATTATCTACAAATTCTATCTTTTGGGAGGGGCAGAAAACTGTTTTCAACCAGCAATTGAGTTGTGAGACTCTGCTGTAGAGCTCATCACTCCCCCTAACTGAGAGGGGGCCAGAGACAATTACTCGATGCCGACACATCTTTCTAGCTGATTTACACACTGAAGCTATGTTGCACTTGGTGACCTCTGACTGTTTCATCCTAACATTGAATTGGAGTGACAATACAATACGTAAATACATAACTTGAAGCAAACATATATTTATCCATGTAGCACGTTCTGATTGTCCAGTGAGGTGTCAAGCCTCGACACACCCACAACTTGTTAATTCATAAAAACTCAGCCCTTACGCACCACCAGCTACTGCTCCCATAATTCCGGTTTTGAAAATAGCAAAAATATTTCTGACACAACCCTGAACCTATAATGCTACCGCCAGCGAAAAATGTACCATTGCATTAGGTTTGTTCAAATAGAGCCCTTAATGTACATACGCTACTGCACCACAACCCTTACAAATGGCCCTTTAAGTGTTCCTGAAAGTTTCCTTTAGTCAAACCTGTCCCCAATTACTCTATCACCAACCACCTGTGGTTATGACTGAGGTAATGCAGCATGGCATCACTGTAACATAGCCAGGGAATTACATCTGCAAACTCCTCTACTTTCATTTCCTATTAAAATCCCACCAGCTCAGCAATAAAGTTGTTTTATGTCCCAAATGGCACACTATTCTCTATGTATTGCACTACTTTTGACTAGCCATATGGGCCCTAGTCAAAAGTAGTGTGCACTACATATTGAATAGGGTGTCTTTTGGGATGCCTTCATAGAGTTAGAGGATTTGTCCTTAGCTCAGCTCAGTTAGGGTTATTCATCCTGCTCTTTGAAATGAGATGTAGTGAAGGGGAACCAGAACCACACTCCTACTGTAGCCAGGGGTTCATGGATATTTGACAGCCTCTTTTGGTAAGGTCTTGTTGTGCACATCTCTTCTGAGACTCATTCGCCACACATCTCAAATGTGATGCATCGCATCAAAACAGGGAAAAATTGAAAAGTAGGGCTGTTTGTCATCGTTCCTTTGACATCCCATTCTGCCGATGTAAACACTACGTCTGAAGAGGAGTGATGCAGAAAGTAATGAAAGACAAATGTGTAGCCCCAAATGGCACCCTATTCCCTTTATAGTGCATTACATTTGACCAGAGATCATGGTCTCTGGTCAAAGTAGTGCACTATATAGATAATACTCTTCGAAAAAGGGTTCCAAAAAGGTTATTCGGCTCTCCCCATAGGACAACCCTTTTTGGATCCAGGTAGAACCCTTTTTAGTTCCAGGTACAACCCTTTTTGGTTCAATGTAGAACCGTCTGTGGAAAGGGTTATACATAGAACCCAAAAGAGTTCAACCGGGAACCAAACGGGTTCTACTTGGAACAAAAAATGGTTATTCAAAGGATTCTCCATTTAGGTTCTAGATAGCACCTTTTTTCTAAGAGTGTAGGGTTCCATTTGGGATGCATGCAAACCCAAAGAGAAGTGACAGTAAATTGCTTCTCCTCATGCAGAATGTGACTGGCAACCACAGGGTGAATGATGTCATCACCACAGAGGAGGGACCACAGACTCTGGTTGGTCGGTTCATGTATGGCCCCTTGGACATGGTGACTCTGACTGGAGAGAAGGTGACGACACCACACAACATGCCTCAGCAATAAACATTATTAATTAAAAGTGTCTGCATGTCAATAAAGATTAACCCATATTGCTCTGACGAAGGATCTTGCTACTGAACCTTTTTGCATAATTTGCGAACACTAGTTGCACTATTTACAACACTATAGTTGCATCTCTTTTAAAAGTGTCTGCGTGTCAATAAAGTTAAATTGATACTTCTCTTAAAGTGAGTGGTCTGACAAAGGAATTTCCTTTGACAGACATCAACACTAAAGTTTATTGAAAGGAATTAAATTGCTGCCCTGAACCTTATAATCTTATCATGAATCTATCTTGTTCTCTCGCAGGTGGACATTCTCCTAATGACCCAGCCCCAGTCCGGCCGCTGGGTCCACTTTGACACAGAGGTGACCACCAGTAGTGGCAGAGTGGTCTACACCATCCCCAAGAGCAAGAAGCTGGCAACCGGGGTCTACCCTATCAAAATGGTGGTCAAGTAATCAAACAGCTCCTTTTTATTCCTTATTGAGATGCAACCACAGCATGTTTGTTACAGTATGTTAGAGGTTCTGTCAATAATGAAATGGATGTGGGTTGGGACGAGTTCCCATGAAAGTGGAGGAGTACTGAATTCAATTACGGCACATATCAGTGATGGAGGTAAAGTACTGTGAAGCTCTAACAGGGTACTCACAGGTTGTTGAATAACAAGGAGCCCCAGAGGTGCTGCTGCTGTGAATTACCACCATACCTATTAATCATCCTCCCCCCTCTCCCACTCTCTTTTCCTCTCTCTCCCCAGGGGAGATCAGACGAGTGCGGAGGCCTATCTGACGGTGCTGCCCAGGGGGATGGAGTGTGTGGTATTCAGCATCGATGGCTCCTTCGCTGCTAGCGTTTCCATCATGGGCAGCGACCCTAAAGTCCGTCCCGGAGCTGTGGACGTCGTCAGGTAACTGATGCCTCCAAGTGTGTGTGTGTGCGTGCAATTGTTTGTGTGTATGTTTGTGAATGTGCCTTCCAGCTTTTGTTTGATTAAGGAGCAGTTCAAGCAGAGAGAAATTATTAATGGAATGAAAATGATAACTAAATTGCAAAATATTATCCTTTTATTTTATCACATTAAAGGGAGTTTGAAGGAAGTTGCTAAATAGCATTAGCGCAATTGCTAACTAGCATTAGTGCAATGACTGGAAGTCTACATAAAAAGCTGTAGACTTCCAGTCATTGCGCTAATGCTAGTTAGCACGGGTTTGCAAAACTACCTCTAACGTCCTTCATACTGGACACAGATACATAGCGAATGTCTCCACAAGTTAATCTGCCTCTGGGGAAGTAGATAAAGGGTTTCATTGTAAAAAAAATCCTGAAGTATCCCTTTAATACATGAAGGGAGAAAACAAACACTAAAAAGATGAAAAAAATATCAAAATAAACCATAAATCTCAGAGGAATATTACTGATGTCAATCTGTCGTTATATTCAGTGAAAACGATAATTCTCAGAGCAATGTATCTATTTATCTTTGTGTCCAGACACTGGCAGGACCTGGGCTATCTTATCATCTACATCACAGGGAGGCCAGACATGCAGAAGCAGCGTGTGGTGTCATGGCTGTCCCAACACAACTTCCCCCAGGGCATGATCTTCTTCTCTGAGGGCCTGGTCCACGACCCACTGAGACAGAAAACCATCTTCCTCAGGAACCTAGTGCAGGAAGTACAATACCTTCATAATACTGTGGATCTCTTTTTCTTTCTACCTCGACTCCTTCTCTTTGTGTATGTCTCTTCCTTTTTTTCTTCCTCACTTTCTCTCTCTCTCACCCTCTATATGTCTCTCACTCTCTTTTTTCTGTCCCTTTCTCTCTCTCTCTCTTTCTCTCTCTCTCTTCTTCCCCTATTTCTCACGCACACTTCTTTGGTTCTCACATTGACATTGACTTTGTAGGCACAGCAGTACAACCTCTGGTCGCACTGCATGAAAGTGCCAAACCCATCATCAAGTGTTACTTCCCTCCCTCCCTCTCTCTATCTCTCTCTCGCTCCCTACATCCCTCTCTCTCTTTCTTTCTTTCTTTCTATCTTTCTTTCTCTCTCTCTCTCTCGCTTTCCCTCTCTGTCTCTCTCCCTCTTTCTCTCTCTCTCTTTCTCCCTCCCTCTCTCTCTCTCTTCTCTCTCTCTGCCAGTGTCACATTAAGATCAACTCAGCCTATGGATCCATGAAGGACATCTCCGTGTACAACATGCTGGGTCTGAGTCCTTCCCAGATTTATATTGTGGGCAGGCCTTCCAAGAAGTACCAGAATCAATGCCAGGTAGACATCAGACACTCTTCTACTTTTCTATAACGATCAAGCTAATGGCATTGATTCACTAATAGTTATCGATCGTGTTTTGATGTATCTATTCCGGTCTGTCTTTCCTGTCACTCTCCATCTCTATCTACCTGTTTAGTCTTCTATTCTTTTATCTAACATGGCCACTCTCACTAACTGTCTCGTTCTCTCTCTCTCTCTCTCTCTCTCTCTCTCTCTCTCTCTCTCTCTCTCTCTCTCTCTCTCTCTCTCTCTCTCTCGCACTCTTCTACTCTCTCTCGCACTCTTCTACTCTCTCTCGCGCTCTCTCTCTCTCTCTTTCCCATAGTTCCTAAGTGATGGCTATGCAGTGCACCTCTCCTCACTGCAGTTTGGCCACCGGGCCAGACCCAAGAAGCTTTCCTCAGTACGCATGGTCCTGAAGAAAGGCTCCTTCGGCCTCACTGCCAAGCCTGACTTCCTGTGTAAACGCACCCACCTGAGGAGAACCATGTCTGTCCAACACCCTGATCCTCCCTGCACCCCCAACCCCAAGCCTGAGCGGGCCCAGAGCCAACCAGAGTCTGACCAGGACCCCGGGGGAGGAGGAGGAGGGGGCGGCGGCCATGGTGTCTGGGGGCGGGCCTCCATGCACCGTGGAGACACCACACCCTGACGGACAGAGAGAGATGGAGGGAGGATGGAAGAGGAGGAGGACAGGGGTCTCAGTGTCCAGGGTCAAGGTGAACATTCAGGCTTAAATTGCCCTGTATTATACTCCTACAACTATATGATCATACCATCTCTCTATAATAGCAACACACTGAAAATATCCCCCCAGAACCTGTTTCTGTGTTGGTGTACTTGAGGCTGTGAAAATACCTTGTTCCCTTTTCCATTGTGTAATTTGTGTAGAGTTTGCTGCAGCATATTGGCAATTATGTAATGTGAATAAATTATTCATTTAGAATAATTTAGATATTGACTTTTGGCTCTTCAGCATTGTGGCCTTTGATATCATAAGGCTTTGTAAAGTTTTGACTCCAACACAGATTGATTGATTTGCTTTGCTCGTATTGTACTCTAGTGCAGTCAATAAATGTTCACCTTGATTTTGTTATGTTTTGTGGTGTGATACACAAGGGTCATCACAGCTGGAATAGGATCTGCAGATGGCTTGATTTTAATTATTATAATTTTTTTTACTTTACCCCTTTTTCCCCCCGATTTCGTGGTATTCAATTGGTAGTTATAGCCTTGTCTCATCGCTGCAACTCTCGTACAGACTCAGGAGAGGCAAAGGTCGAGAGCCATGTTTCCTCCGAAACACAACTCAACCAAGCCGCACTGCTTCTTGACACAATGGAAGCCAGCCACACCAATGTGTCAGAGGAAACACCGTACACCTAGCGACCGTGTCAGCGTGCATGCACCCGGCCCGCCACAGGAGTCGCTAGAGCGCAATGTGACAAGGACATCCCTGCCAGCCAAACCCTCCCCTAACCCAGGCGACGCTGGGCCGATTGTGCGCCGCCCCATGGGTCTCCCAGTCACGGCCGGCTGCGACAGAGCCTGGACTCAAGCCAGGATCTCTAGTGGCACAGCTAGCACTGCGATGCAGTGCCTTAGACCACTGCGCCACTCGGGAGGCCCAGACATTATGATTTATACAGCTAAACAAAATAATAATAATAACAGCTTTACTGTCTGAGACAAGGAGAGAGGGGCAGAGAGGGAGAGAAGACAGAGATGGAGCGAGAGAGAGAGAGATAAAACGGAGAAAGTGAAACATGGAGAGAGAGACTGCAGTCAGAAAAATGGAGAGAGATGAAAGAGAGCGAGAGATGGAGAAAGAAAGCAGGCAGGAAGATATATAGAGAGGGGGAGAGCAGACAGAGAGAAACGGAGAGAGAGCAGAGATCAGCCTGTATACTCCCTCATAAATATTCATTCAGGAACCTGAGGTAGCTGTGCTATTATTAGGAACAGTTCCTTTATTTTCAAAGGCCACTGCCTCCTATTTTCCCATTTAACAGAGCCGAATATAGGGCCTGATGAGCTACAACTGGAGTGTCCAGTCAAGCACGAAATCCACTCATTTCTAGATTTGGGAATAGTGTTTCTGCAATTAAGGAGATTGGAGCATGGGTACTGTGTCACTTCAGTGGGCCTGTAGGAACTAATCTACACTGAACAAAAATAGTCATGGGAAATGTCAGGTGTATAGGATAATTCACTGTTCACTTACAGTGCATTCGGAAAGTATTCAGGCCCCTTCCCTTTTTCCACATTTTGTTACGTTACAGCCTTATTCTTAAATGTATTAAATATAATTTTTTCTTCATCAATCTAAACACAATACCCAATAATGACAAAGCGCAAACAGGTTTTTAGAAATTTGAGCAAATGTATTAAAATGTAAAAACAGATATACTTTATTTACATAAGTATTCAGACCCTTTGCTATGAGACTCAAAATACTTTATTTACTTAAGTAGTCAGACCCTTTGCTATGAGCTCAGGTACATCCTGTTTCAATTTTCATCCTTGAGATGTTTCTACAACTTGATTGGAGTCCACTTGTGGTAAATTCAATTGATTGAACATGATTTGAAAAGTCACACACCTGTCTATATAACATCCCACAGTTGACAGTGCATGACAGTGCAAAAGCCAAGCCATGAGGTCGAAGGAATTGTCCCAAATTTATTTTTGCTGCGTTGAAGGTCCCAAAGTACACAGTATGCCTCCATCATTCCTGAATGGAAGAAGTTTAGGACCACCAAGACTCTTCCTAGAGCTGGCCGCCCGGCCAAACTGAGCAATCGGGGGAGAAGGGCTTTGGTCAGGGAGGTGACCAAGAACCCGATCGTCACTCTGACAGAGCTCCGGAGTTACTCTGTGGAGATGGGAGATCCTTCCTGAAGGACAACCATCTCTGCAACACTCCACAAATCAGGCATTTATGGTAGACTGCCCAGACAGAAGCCACTCCTCAGTAAAATCAATCCCAGATTAACAGCAAAGAACCTTGTGAAGATGCTGGAGGAAACAGGTACAAAAGTATCTATATCCAAATTTAAACGAGTCCTATATCGACATAACCTGAAAGGCCGCTCAACAAGGAAGAAGCCACTGCCCCAAAACTACAATAAAAAAAAGCCAGACTACGGTTTGCAACTGCACATGGGGACAAAGATCGTACTTTTTGAAGAAATGTCCTATGGTCTAATGAAACAAAAATAGAACTGTTTGGCCATCGTTATGTTTGGAAGAAAAAGGGGGAGGCTTGCAAGCCGAAGAACACCATCCGAACCGTGAAGCACGGGGGTGGCAGCATCATTTTGTGGGGGTGCTTTGCTGCAGGAGGGACTGGTCCACTTCACAAAATAGATGGGATCATGAGGAGGGAAAATTATGTGGATATATTGAAGCAACATCTCAAGACATCAGTCAGGAAGTTAAAGCTTGGTCGCAAATGGGTCTCCCAAATGGACAATGACCCTAAGCATACTTCCAAAGTTGTGGCAAAATGGCTTAAGGACAACAAAGTCAAGGTATTGGAGTGGCCATCACAAAGCCCTGACCTCAATCCTATAGAAAATATGTGGGCAGAACTGAAAAGGAGTGTGCGAGCAAGGAGGCCTACAAACCTGACTCAGTTACACCTGCTCTGTCAGTAGGAATGGGCCAAAATTCACCCAACTTATTGTGGGAAGCTTGTGGAAGGCTACCCAAAACGTGTGACCCAAGTTAAACAATTTAAAGGCAATGCTACCAAATACTAATTGACTATATGTAAACTTCTGACCCACTGGGAATGTGATGAAAGAAATAAAAGCTGAAATAAATCATTCCCTCTACTATTATTCTGACATTTCACATTCTTAAAATAAAGTGGTGATCCTAACTGAACTGAGACAGGGAATTTTTAATAGGATTAAATGTTAGGAATTGTGAAAAACTGAGTTGAAATGTATTTGGCTAAGGTGTATGTAAACTTCCGACTTCAACTGTATACATTTGCACAATTTTCTAAAAACCTGTTATTGCTTTGTCATTATGGAGTATTGTGTGTAAATTGATCAGGGGGAAAAACAATTTAATCCATTTTAGTATAAGGCTGCAATGTAACAAAATTTGGATAAAGTCAAGGGGTCTGAATACCTTCCGAATGCACTGTAATATATATATATATTTATGGCTTTGGGATTTGATTGGAATTTGAACCACTATACTAACTGAATCTCTCTTTCTTTTGGCAGTGTCGTCACTTATATTGGATCTTCTGCAGGTATCAGTTGTGTTAACCTCCTGCTTGGCCCTCTACACTTCTTCAACAGCTGCCCTTCTCTACTCCCAGGACTCAGTAGATGGTATTCCTCAAGCTTTCTCTTAATGCTTGAAACAGCCATGGATTCATCCTAATGCTGTCTGTCTCTCAAGCTCAAATTATGTCCAATGTGGAAAACGTTTTTTCAGTGGCAATGCTAATGAATCAATGTGTTATCTTTTGTCAAGCCGAGAGAGAGGGACACTTTGGTCATTTGTAAAATGGTGCAAAAACATTTCCTGCAGAACATTAGATCAACACACAGATGCAACCAGAGTCATATGCCGGAAGACTCCCTCTCATCCCCCACTGGGAATAGTAACAGAGAAGATCCTGTTGAAACCTATGGAGGAATGTTCTAGCCCAAGCAATACACCACCAGGAGATGTTCCAGACAGTATGTTCATTGACCTGCTGTGTTGACAGGTGGCAGAGCTACACCGACTGACTCTTGCAATTATTCTCTATGTAAATAGGACAGACATCTTGTCCCTCTCTATGGTCTGTGTCCCCAGGAGCGCCGTGGGGCCTCTGGCTGCTTCACGCTGGGGACATTAACCTCATGTTCCTCAGCCCGGCTGACCTAAACTAACCCCACTCCAGCCTCAGCCCTATAGCCATCCATCTCTCCTTCTCTCATTCAGTCAGTCATTGAGGCAGAACATGGCTTCAGACAGCAGCCTGGTAGGGGGTCCATGGCCACTGGTTGCTCTGACTTGCACTATACAAGTACTACAGTATACCGTGGTGCTTGGTGGGCTGTAGTTCTGTGGAATGCTGTTACTCCTGCTGGCTCAGATACGATAGCGGGATTTGCTTGCTGCTGTGATCTTATATCTGTCTGCAGATGTTGAACTACATGTTTTACTCCTTCTCTGTTGAGTTTCTGAGCTTGTATGATATGCTTTGTACAGCTGTTTGAGGGAAGGCTTGTACTGAATTGACTGAAATTGTTTACAGGTTTGTGATGAGTTAGACACAGACATCAGAGTAGTCATGACGACCTCTCATGAGGAATGATGAAATCAGTTATTTGATTTTGTTATGGTCAAAAGTCTAAGACATGGAACTGACAGTGGGAAGAGAATAAGTCCTATTAACGTTATATCTTGCAATAGATCCTAACTTTCTTGTCAGGTGAAATAACATCATTCAGAATGCTATAGTTAGCATCCATTTTAGGAAAGCTACAGTTTGAAGTGTGAGGGTCATTGGGACTAATGAAGGGGCATGTCTAATGATATGAGATACCATGTCACCTTATCATACATTGTACTATGGTGGGTTAGGAAAATATCTCACCTCTCTGTGCAACACACCTATTTTTCTATGATGAAAAACTGTGTGCAGAAATATTTTAAAAGTGTGTTTTTTAAACTGTTGTTTAATGTGACTGATAGTTACTTTTGCCTTAATATGTATTTTGTTGTTGTGTAGAATTATGAAAATGATATTACTAACCTAATTGCTTGACCAAAGTATGAGTTTGACATTCATGAGAAAGTACATTGTATCTACTTGATATTTTGTCTTGTATACATTTAAGTATATGCTGGAATGGAGTCATGTGTGTGTGTGTGTGTGTGTGTGTGTGTGTGTGTGTGTGTGTGTGTGTGTGTGTGCTTATGTGTACGTTTCTGTGTATTTAAGTATTACGTTTCTGTATAATCAAGTATTTATGGTGTAAATACCTGGAGCTCCAATATGCTCCTGAACATGAAAGTAAAGACCATGTATTCTGGAAGGAGAAGTCGAAGGTTGTTCAGTGTTGCCTGTTAAAAGCAGGAGTATGGTTCAGATTTAAGATGAGTGTCTCACCAAGGATTACACTAGCAAGGTTTTTATAACTGTCAAGAAAGAGCAAGAGCTTTAGTGTTGCCTCAGGGTTTAGTTTCAAACCCATTGACTGGAGAAGAATCTCTGTTGGTTGAAATCAGAAGCTTAGAGAGAGTGAGTGAAAGAGTTAGTTGTTTGCTTTCCTCTTTTGTTTAACCTCATAGTAACACAGCTTTGAGACAGTATCTAAGCTTACTAAACTAATGACAGAACAGTAGCTATATTTAAAACATGAATGTAAAAAGTCCCAGTAACTCCATCCCTATAATAATGTCAATAACATACCAGCAACAATGTCTGGGTGAATACCGTTGAAAGAATGATATACAGTTTGACTTGTGATTTGTATCTTGATCATTCCCATCAGTATAATGTGTTGTACACTGTATGATAATCGCTGTATTTTCGACGACACTACCATAGACTACCATGTACACTAAGACATTTACAGTGATTCTGATTTCAGCTGGCCTGTTTCCTATAAAAATGTGGTGTGAAAGGAAAAAATAAATTGCCATTAAATATTTAACATAATTTAGGTAAATGAAGTGATATTTGTTTATTTATTGTCATGCTATTCTATCTTGAGGTAAACTATATGGTCAGAGTTGCACTGCTGCAGAAATCCAATAGAACATTTTGTTCAGATTGAATGTAGTTGAAACATTTGTTTATATGATATGGTTTCCTGTAATTGTGTTCTTGGACTTCAACCATCTCTCACTATCCTGTCAGTAATAAAAAGAAAAAGAGCACAGACAGAGGCTCAGTTTGATCCAATGCTCCTGTGTCTATAGTAATTGCCTTCACAGCTGTCGCTATAGACGCTCCTGTATTATAACGGAGAGTCGAGAAGCAGGTAAAAAGTTTCATAAAACAACTAACATGGAACGTGACAACATAACAGAAGCGTCTACGCATAAACACAGGAACAATACATGTATAAAGAGCACAGACGGAGGCTAAACTTGGTTTAAAACTCCAATGCTCCTGTGTCTGTGTCAGTGGAGGCTCCTCAGAGCAGGAAGGGGTGGTTCATCCTCAGTGAATTTCATAAAAATAGAAAGTTATACATTTTAGATAACACTATACAAAATATATTCACTTCACCAAATAATAAATTAAAACTGTCACGTCTACCCCCTCTCCGGCGCTCAACGTCGCCGGTCTACTAACCACCGGTCCTGGCAATCCATCTTTACGCACACCTGGTAACCATCATTACGCTCACCTGTGTCTCATCTATCACACCTGGTAACCATCATTACGCACACCTGTGTCTCATCTATCCCACCTGGTAACCATCATTACGCACATCTGTGTCTCATCTATCCCACCTGGTAACCATCATTACGCACACCTGTGTCTCATCTATCCCACCTGGTAATCATCATTACGCACACCTGTGTCTCATTTATCCCACCTGGTAACCATCATTACGCACACCTGTGTCTCATCTATCCCACCTGGTAACCATCATTACGCACACCTGTGTCTCATCTATCCCACCTGGTAACCATCATTACGCACACCTGTGTCTCATCTATCCCACCTGGTAACCATCATTACGCACACCTGTGTCTCATCTATCACACCTGGTAACCATCATTACGCACACCTGTGTCTCATCTATCACACCTGGTAACCATCATTACGCACACCTGTCTCATCTATCACACCTGGTAACCATTACGCACACCTGTGTCTCATCTATCACACCTGGTAACCATCATTACGCACACCTGTGTCTCATCTATCACACCTGGTAACCATCATTACGCACACCTGTCTCATCTATCACACCTGGTAACCATCATTACGCACACCTGTGTCTCATCTATCACACCTGGTAACCATCATTATGCACACCTGTGTCTCATCTGTCACACCTGGTAACCATCATTACGCACACCTGTGTCTCATCTGTCACACCTGGTAACCATCATTACGCACACCTGTGTCTCATCTGTCACACCTGGTAACCATCATTACGCACACCTGTGTTTCATCTGTGGTCCCGTGTGGCTCAGTTAGTAGAGCATGGTGTTTGCAACGCCAGGGTTGTGGGTTCGATTCCCACGGGGGACCAGTACGGATCATTTTTTTTAATGAAACGTATGCATTCACTACTGTAAGTCGCTCTGGATAAGAGCGTCTGCTAAATTACTAAAATGTAATGTAAATGTCACACCTGGTAACCATCATTACGCACACCTGTGTCTCATCTATCACACCTGGTAACCATCATTACGCACACCTGTGTCTCATCTATCACACCTGGTAACCATCATTACGCACACCTGTGTCTCATCTATCACACCTGGTAACCATCATTACGCACACCTGGTAACCATCATTACGCACACCTGTGTCTCATCTATCACACCTGGTAACCATCATTACGCACACCTGTGTCTCATCTATCACACCTGGTAACCATCATTACACACACCTGTGTCTCATCTATCACACCTGGACACAATAGTTGAACAGTTTTGAACAAATTCATTACTTCAAAAATGAAGGAGAAGCAAGAGACAGCTAGATATATTTTGTCCATTTTTATTTCACTTTCACTTAGCTAGCAAATGGAGCTAGCTAGTTTTGCCTATTCAAACACAGAGGGATGCTATGTTAGATACTGTAGCTGGCAATGACTCCAACACTGGAACTCTTCCAAGTCAAGGTAAGCTTTACTAATTTATTGCTACCGGGGCCCGCCTGTGTAACTCTTAACAACTTACTGACTGAACACTGTACTGCATGATTGTAGCGGGTTTACTAACGTTCTATTAGCTATGTTGACTATGACGTTACTTTAGCTAATATGGTGACAACGATGTAGGCTGTGTGTAGCAGTTATGATATGAAGGTTTGGCTTGGAAAGGTTTTTTAGCCTGGTCACAGACAGCTGATGTGTTGTGTATTGAAGTCCACAAGAGAAGGGAAAAGGTGAGAGGAGGAGAGCTCTTAGATGCGAGAAGGAACACAACAAACTGTTTGTATGTAGCTATGGAAGTTAACTACTTGTGATCAGGGTTGTATTAATTCCGCCGATTCTGTTGAAAAACATTTCTTAAACGAAAGCAAACAGAATGAAATGGGGATAAACATACTTGATTTTGTCCAATAGAAACTCTCGTTTGCAACTGTTGGACTAATGATTACACCCTCGATCAGCTAGATGCAGGCAAGAATGTGCAAGGCAATATTGAATGTGTCACTGTCTGTCACCTCAAATCTTTCTCTCCACCTGTCTGCACCTATGTTGTAAACTTTCATTCATAGGCTAGGTTGTAGCAACCTCATGATGGGTATAGGGAGCATTTGAGTATCATGTAGAAGCCTAAACCTATCGATGTTACATTTTAACTGGGTGAATGAAATATGAACGACAGTCATCCAATATCCTGTAATAGAAATAAGGCCATGCTCATAAAAAAATTATTGTCCTCCATCTTAAACAGCACCGACTGCCACTGGTCTTTATTAATAACCTGCAAAGCTCGTAAGGTGCCATTCAGAGCCACCTAATTCCTGTAGTGAAGTACTAGATGCTAATACCTATGAACTACAAGTATATTCCTTTGCTACTCTGATCTGATAGAGCACAGACAAAGGCTTTTGTTTCTTAGTTATCTTTAAAGCTACTCTTATAGACCCTCAGTACTTGATTCCTATACTGAAAAGCTAGCTGCTAAATACACTACACCTTTGAGCTAAATAGGTTTGGTACCGTGACCTGAGATGTCTGATAAACTGAGCTGTCTCCTCCAGCTTATTCTCCAGCTCTAATAATCAGTCCTGGGAACATCATCCCATCATTCTAATGACTCCATCAAGCCTATTATCACACATCTTTGTGCAGACCTCTTCTTAATATTTATGCTAATCCACAGCTATTTGGAAAGCTTCACCAGATAGCCCACATTGTAAAATGTTACCCTAAATGCTTAATTAGGTTTTTAAAACTAGGCAACCAATTCCCCCTCACACTCTTATTTTGACTTCATGTGTCCTTATCCTTGGTGTTATGAATCTAATTTGTCCTTGATATATACATAGGGAGAAAGGTTAGTTCACAGGAAGTC
Source organism: Salmo trutta (assembly GCF_901001165.1). Taxonomy (NCBI): domain Eukaryota; kingdom Metazoa; phylum Chordata; class Actinopteri; order Salmoniformes; family Salmonidae; genus Salmo; species Salmo trutta. The sequence continues at coordinate 22,187,882 of NC_042982.1, forward strand.
TGTAGAAAGTAGTGCCTACTTTTTGACACATTTTGTCATACTGCCAAGCCCCTCTAGCCGGTCAATATCTGGCAACAAGGCAGTTTCCCTATAAGACGCATGTACTCATTGTCACTGGTAATGACAAAGTCAAAAAAGCATTGACCTATCCATCAAATACAAAAAGCTTTTTAGACTTTATAGTATAGGGATTATGATCACTGCAACTCTATTTATCCTCATTCACGGCTACCAGGCCTGCAGTATGTAGTAACTATTGTTATTTTGAATAGTTTATTAGAGTTCCACCATTACCTCTCTTCTAGCCACATAAAAAAAATCCCTTAGTTGTAAAGGCTTTTTGAAACCTGGCAGGGTTGTTCCTTTGGCCTATGATAGGAGTCGTGACTTCCATCTCATTCAGTTTGATTAACTGCTCTTGAATTCTTTGGCTGCAAAGCTATTCACTTAAATGGTCAACAGCACAGCAGAGGGCCATCATGCAATCACTTTGAAATACTTTTTTCCCCCCACTGTATTTGATCCCCTGCTGATTTTGTACGTTTGCCCACTGACAAAGAAAGAATCAGTCTATAATTTTAATGGTAGGTTTATTTCAACAGTGAGAGACAGAATAACAACAAAAAAATCCAGAAAAACGCATGTCAGAAATGTTATACATTTATTTGCATTTTAATGAGGGAAATAAGTATTTGACCCCCTCTCAATCAGAAAGATTTCTGGATCCCAGGTGTCTTTTATACAGGTAACGAGCTGAGATTAGGAGCACACTCTTAAAGGGAGTGCTCCTAACCACAGCTTGTTACCTATAAAAAAGACACCTGTCCACAGAAGCAATCAATCAATCAGATTCCAAACTCTCCACCATGGCCAAGACCAAAGAGCTCTCCAAGGATGTCAGGGACAAGATTGTAGACCTACACAAGGCTGGAATGGGCTACAAGACCACCGCCATTCAGCTTGGTGAGAAGGTGACAACATTTGGTGCGATTATTCACAAATGGAAGAAACACAAAAGAACTGTCAATATCCCTCGGCCTGGGGCTCCATGCAAGATCTCACCTCGTGGAGTTGCAATGATCATGAGAACGGTGAGGAATCAGCCCAAAACTACACGGGAGGATCTTGTCAATGATCTCAAGGCAGCTGGGACCATAGTCACCAAGAAAACAATTGGTAACACACTACCCCGTGAAGAACTGAAATCCTGCAGCGCCCGCAAGGTCCCCCTGCTCAAGAATACATATACATGCCCATCTGAAGTTTGCCAATGAACATCTGAATGACTCAGAGGACAACTGGTGAGAGTGTTGTGGTCAGATGAGACCAAAATGGAGCTCTTTGACATCAACTCAAGTCGCCGTGTTTGGAGGAGGAGGAATGCTGCCTATGACCCCAAGAACACCATCTCCACCGTCAAACATGGAGGTGGAAACATTATGCTTTGGGTTGTTTTTCTGCTAAGGGGACAGGACAACTTCACCGCATCAAAGGGACGATGGACGGGGCCGTGTACTGTCAAATCTTGGGTGAGAACCTCCTTCCCTCAGCCAGGGCATTGAAAATGGGTCGTGGATGGGTATTCCAGCATGACAATGACCCAAAACACATGGCCAAGGCAACAAACGAGTGGCTCAAGAAGAAGCACATTAAGGTCCTGGAGTGGCCTAGCCAGTCTCTAGACCTTAATCCCATAGAAAATCTGTGGAGGGAGCTGAAGGTTCGAGTATGCCAAACGTCAGCCTCGAAACCTTAATGACTTGGAGAAGATCTGCAAAGAGGAGTGGAACAAAATCCCTCCTGAGATGTGTGCAAACCTGGTGGCCAACTACAAGAAACGTCTGACCTCTGTGATTGCCTGTTCTGTGATTGCCAACTACAAGAAACGTCTGACCTCTGTGATTGCCTGTTCTGTGATTGCCTGATTGCCTGTGATTGCATGTTCTTCACAAAGAGGGCAACAGATGCTACTGAGACAGATGTCTATGTGTCAGGGGAGAAGCTCCAGGTGGTATCTGATTTTAAGTACCTTGGAATCATACTTGATTCCAACCTCTCTTTTAAAAAGCATGTGAAAAAGGTAATTCAAATAACCAAATTCAACCTAGCTAATTTCCGATTTATACGAAATTGTTTGACCACAGAGGTAGCAAGACTGTACTTCAAATCGATGATACTCCCCCACTTAACATACTGCTTGACTAGTTGGACCCAAGCTTGCTATACAACATTAAAACCTATTCAGTCTGTCTACAAACAGGCTCTCAAAGTGCTCGATAGGAAGCCCAATAGCCATCATCACTGTTACATCCTCAGAAAGCATGAGCTCCTGAGTTGGGAAAATCTGGTGCAATACACCGACGCATGTCTTGTATTCAAGATCCTAAATGGCCTAGCTCCCCCTCCACTCAGTACTTTTGTTAAACAGAAAATCCAAACATATGGCAGCAGATCCACAAGGTCTGCCATGAGAGGTGACTGTATAGTTCCCTTAAGGAAAAGCACCTTTAGTAAATCCGCTTTCTCTGTGAGAGCGTCCCATGTCTGGAATACACTGCCATCAGACACACAGAACTGCACCACATATCACACTTTCACAAAATGCATGAAGACATGGCTAAAGGTCAATCAGATTTGTGAACATAATCCCTAGCTGTGTATTGCCGCTTTCCATGTTGTCTGTTGTCTGTAGCTTGTGAGGTGTGGAAACACTTTGTTTTTATGGATTTTGTCTTGTTGCTTTTTGTTCTATGTTGCTCTGTCTGTATGCTACATCTTGCTTGTCCTATGTTGCTCTGTCTTTATGCTATGTCTTGCTTGTCCTATGTTACTCTGCGTGTGCTCACTGTTCTATGATTGTCTATATTGTAATTGTTTTTAATAACCTGCCCAGGGACTGCGGTTGAAAATTAGCCGGCTGGCTAAAACCGGCACTTTTACTGAAACGTTGATTAATGTGCACTGTCCCTGTAAAAATAAAATAAACTCAAACTCAAACAAGGGTTTTGCCACCAAGTACTTAGTCATGTTTTGCAGAGGGGTCAAATACTTATTTCCCTCATTAAAATGCAAATCAATTTATAACATTTTTGACATTAGTTTTTCTGGATTCTTTTGTTGTTATTCTGTCTCTCACTGTTCAAATAAACCTACTACTAAAATTATAGACTGATAATTTCTTTGTAAGTGGGCAAACGTACAAAATCAGCAGGGGATCAAATACTTTTTTCCCCCACTGTATGGCTCACACAGCGGGAGAGAGGGGACTGAAAAGACAACAACATACTCAACATACACACTCATCACAGCACATACTTTTGTATATATAGTGTATGTGGACACCCCTTCAAATTATTGGATTCGGCTATTTCAGCCACACCTGTTGCTGACAGGTGTATAAAATCGAGCACACAGCCATTCAATCTTCATAGACAAACATGGCAGTAGATTGGCCTTACGTCAGTACGAGAACTGTTAGTCGAGAGCTTCATGAAATGGGATTCCATGGCCAAGCAGCCGCACACAAACCTAAGATCACCATGCGCAATACCAAGCGTCGGCTGGAGTGGTGTAAAGCTTGCCGCCATTGGACTTTGGAGCAGAGGAAACGGGTTCTCTAGAGGGATAAATCACGCTTCACCATCTGGCAATACGATGGACAAATCTGGGTTTGGCAGATGCCAGGAGAACGCTACCTGCCTCAATGCATGTGCCAACTGTAAAGTTTGGTGGTGGAGGAATAATGGTCTGGGGCCGTTTTTCATGGTTCGGGCTAGGCCCCTTAGTTCCAGTGAAGGGAAATCTTAACGCTACAGCATACAATGACATTGTAGACAATTCTGTGCTTCCAACTTTGTGGCAACAGTTTGGGGAAGGCCCATTCCTGTTTCAACATGACAATTCCCCTGTGCACAAAGCGAGGCCCATACAGAAAAAGTTTGTCGAAATAGGTGTGGAAGAACTTGATTGTGCTGCACAGAGCCCTGACCTCAACCCCTATCGAAAACCTTTGGGATGAATTGGAACGCCAACTGTGAGTCAGGCCTAATCGCCCAACCTCACTAATGCTCTTGTGGCCGAATGGAAGCAAGTCCCCGTAGCAATGTTTCAACATCTAGTGGAAAGCCTTCCCAGAATAGTGGAGGCTGTTATAGCAGCAAAGGGGGGACCAACTCCATATTAATGACAATGATTTTGGAATGAGATGTTCGACGAGCAGGTGTCCACATACTTCTGGTCATGTTGCCTAGTGGTTAGAGCGTTGGGCCTGTAACCGAAAGGTTGCTAGATCGAGTCCCCGAGCTGACAAAGTAAAAATCTGTTGTTCTGCCCCTGAACAAGACACTGTTCCTAGGCTGTCATTGTAAGTAAGAAATTGTTCTTAACTGACTTGCCTAGTTAAATAAAGGTTAAATAAAAAAAATGATTAAAAAAATATACTGTATGATACAATAGGTGACCTTGGTAACACGTTAGGTAATCGATGTATGTGATTGAAAGGGGTCTCAAGACCGCTATGGATTCCCACTGAAAGCGGTTGTTATGATTTGTAGAATCTGAACTGAAATAGCCCGTAGCAGCACAGCACTTCAGTGCAGGGGATTGGAGAACTCAGAAGGCGTGTAGCAACAGATCATGTTTTGTTCATTGTCATGCAAAATATTATTGACTAGTATATCAGAATTGTTATTCACAGTACACGTACTGTAGGTCTACATGCACAGCAGTAACATTCCAGCTTTGACAGAATTATTTAGCACCATCACAACGCTCTACTTAACGTCTCTATGGCAGGTAGTTACAGAGCACGCCACCACATGCCAGTTATGAATCAGTGAGATTGTTATTCCTGGACACCAATCCAAGGCTTAATATGTCCTGTGATGACACAGCAGAGATGACATGCTTTAAACTCTGCTTAGATTAACAGCCCAGTGCAGTCCAGAGAGAGAGAGAGAGAGAAAAAAAATTCATATGAGGGCCAGCCAGACTCTCTCTCGCTCACACACACCACACACTCCGATGAAGCACATTCCCGCCAATGAAAAAGGACAACCCAGCAAGGCCATACAGATAAAGTTTCCCCTGACGATCCAGCGTGGGAAACATATACTGCTGTGCTTTCTTCACAGAGGCTACTATTAGTTACCAACCCCTTAGAAGGACATTACATTGGCAATTCATTCTTTAGGTGACTCTATGTATTCTTTACTTACTCTTATATAGTGTTTTCCATCACATGACTTTCTCAACGGAAATGTTCTATTTTGAAATATAATTCATTTGGTCTCTGCTTTCTATTTAAGCTCAGAGGACAAAAAAGACATTTCCTTGAAATGGATTTGAATAAATGCCCTTTAGAAAAAAAAGGTCACCCACCCGAGCCACAAAACTTGAATTGTCATTTATCAAACCATTCCCACACTGGCTACGTCTTTGGATTTGACAGCCAGTTTGAATGGTCTCCTCTGATCTGATTTGAGCTCATGACCAAAATGTATTTTCACTTTGCATGCAGGCTATGAATATGTAACTTCATAGAATCCCATTCATGAGAATGTAGCTGAATCATTATGTTTGTCTGGGTCCAGGCATGGTAAGATGTTATTTAACCTCCACCCTAGTCAACAGCCAGTGGAATCGCGTGGCGCGAAATACAAATACCTCAAAAATGCTATAACTTCAATTTCTCAAACATATGACTATTTTACACCATTTTAAAGACAAGACTCTTGTTAATCTAACCACATTGTCCGATTTCAAAAAGGCTTTACAGCGAAAGCAAAACCTTAGATTATGTCAGGAGAGTACCCTGCCAAAAATAATCACACAGCCATTTTCAAAGCAAGCATATATGTCACAAAAACCAAAACCACAGCTAAATGCAGCACTAGCCTTTGATGATCTTCATCAGATGATACTCCTAGGACATTATGTTATACAATACATGCATGTTTTGTTCAATCAAGTTCATATTTATATCAAAAAACAGCTTTTTACATTAGCATGTGATGTTCAGAACTAGCATACCCACCGAAAACTTCCGGTGAATTTACTAAATTACTCATGATAAACGTTCACAAAATACATAACAATTATTTTAAGAATTATAGATACAGAACTCCTTTATGCAATCGCGGTGTCAGATTTTAAAATAGCTTTTCGGCGAAAGCACATTTTGCAATATTCTGAGTACATAGCTCGGCCATCACGGCTAGCTATTTTGACACCCACCAAGTTTGGGACTCACTAAACTCAGAATTACTATTAGAAAAATTGGATTACCTTTGCTGTTCTTCGTCAGAATGCACTCCCAGGACTTCTACTTCAACAACAAATGTTGTTTTGGTTCCAAATAATCCATAGTTATATTCAAATAGCTCCGTTTTGTTTGTGCATTCAGGTCACTATCCGAAGGGTGTGCGAGCGCATTTCGTGATACAAAATGTCAAAATATTCCATTACCGTACTTAGAAGCATGTCAAACGCTGTTTAAAATCTATTTTTATGCTATTTTTCTCGTAAAATAGCGATAATATTCCAACCGGGCAACGTTGTATTCATTCAAAGGCTGAAAGAAAAAAATTGAGAATTCTCGTGACTGCGCATCTCAGTCTCACTGTCCCCAGGCTGACCACTCACAAACTCTCCTACTGTTCTTCGCCCAGAGACAGCAGACACCCCATTCCACTTTCTGGCGGCTTTAGAGAGCCAATGGGAGCCTTAGAAAGTGTCACGTTACAGCACAGATGCTGCATTTTCGATAGAGATGCAACAGAAGGACAACAAATTGTCAGACAGGGCACTTCCTGTATGGAATCTTCTCAGGATTTGGCCTGCCATATGAGTTTTGTTATACTCACAGACACCATTACATTTACATTTAAGTCATTTAGCAGACGCTCTTATCCAGAGCGACTTACAAATTGGTGCATTCACCTATAATATCCATTCAAACAGTTTTAGAAACTTTAGAGTGTTTTCTATCCAAATCTACTAATTATATGCATATTCTCGTTTCTGGGCAAGAGTAGTAACCAGTTTAAATCGGGTACGTTTTTTATCCGGCCGTGCAAATACTGCCCCCTAGCCCCAACAGGTTTTAACTAGGCAAGTCAGACAAATTCTTATTTACATTGACAGCCTACCCCAGCCAAACCCAGACAACACTTGGTCAATTGTGCGCCGCCCTATGGGACTCCCAATCATGGCCAGATGTGATATAGCCTGGATTCAAACTAGGGACTGTAGTGACACCTCTTGCACTGAGATGTAGTGCCTTAGACCGCTGCGCCACAAGCTTTCAATAAGCAAAGAATATAATAGAAAATAAGTTCCTTCAGTCACTTATTCATTTTATAATCGACCAGAAATCAAAGTATTTTAAGGCTTCAGTTCTTTATTACTCAGGTCAAATACATGATGTTTCTTATCGGCAGGGTGTTATACAAAATAAAACAATTAGTTGCAACATTTCCGTAACTGTGTAGGTACCGTTGTAGAACATATCTCTTACTTTCAGCACTGTAAAAGACAGAAAGTTTTTTTTTTTGTTACCTGGTAAGTTGACTGAGAACACATTCTCATTCACAGCAACAACCTGGGGAATGGTTACAGGGGAGAGGAGGGGGATGAATGAGCCAATTGGAAGCTGGGGATGATTAGGTGGACAAATTGGGAATTTAGCCAGGACACCGGGGTTAATGCCCCTACTCTTACGATAAGTGCCATGGGATCTTTAGTGACCACAGAGAGTCAGGAGACCCGTTTAATGTTCCATCCAAAAGGCAGCAACCTACAAGGGGAAATGTCCCCAATCCCTGCCCTGGGATAAAAAAAATAGAACAGAGGAAAGAGTACGACCTGCTGGCCCACCAACACCACTATTTATTTATTTAAAAATATATGTATATTTTATTGAATATCCGAAACATACAATATACTTGCAAGAAGGTTTGCTGCGTCTGTCAGCGTAGTGTCCAGAGCATGGAGGCGCTACCAGGAGACAGGCCAGTACATCAGGAGACGTGGAGGAGGCCGTAGGAGGGCAACAACCCAGCAGCAGGACCGCTACCTCCGCATTTGTGCAAGGAGGAGCAGGAGAAGCACTGCCAGAGCCCTGCAAAATGACCTCCAGCAGGCCACAAATGTGCATGTGTCTGCTCAAACGGTCAGAAACAGACTCCATGAGGGTGGTATGAGGGCCCGACGTCCACAGGTGGGGGTTGTGCTTACAGCCCAACACCGTGCAGGACATTTGGCATTTGCCAGAGAACACCAAGATTGGCAAATTCGCCACTGGCGCCCTGTGCTCTTCACAGATGAAAGCAGGTTCACACTGAGCACGTGACAGACGTGACAGAGTCTAGAGACGCCGTGGAGAACGTTCTGCTGCCTGCAACATCCTCCAGCATGACCGGTTTGGCGGTGGGTCAGTCATGGTGTGGGGTGGCATTTCTTTGGGGGGCCGCACAGCCCTCCATGTGCTCGCCAGAGGTAGCCTGTCTGCCATTAGGTACCGAGATGAGATCCTCAGACCCCTTGTGAGACCATATGCTGGTGCGGTTGGCCCTGGGTTCCTCCTAATGCAAGACAATGCTAGACCTATATATACATACACATACATATATACATATATATATATATATACATACACATACATATATATATATAAACAAAGGACATCAAGGACAACTAAAATCATAACAGCAATGCCAACTGTATATGTTTGAGTGCATGTCTGGCACTATTACATGTATGTGTGTGTTCTTGTATGCGTTTATTTGAATGTGTGTGCATATGCACGTGTACAAACACCTGCACGGCATCAGCCTCAGGCAAACAGCATTAGCTGTAAAAACACTGCCCCTCAGTGTCATTCAAACATACTTTTTTTTACTTGTATGTTTGTCCATCATCTCCCGCACAGCAACTCCACTCCCATTTGTCTCCAATTCCACATCCTCACCAACACCACTTCCAGCAGCATCTGGTCTCCCATCCAGGACCAACCGTGCTTAGCTTCAGAGGCAAGCCAGCAGTGGGGTGCAGGGTGGTATGCTGCTGGCTAAAAATGTATGGTATTTGAATGTGTTCAGCACATGAAAACACTCGATTAACTTTTAACTTCGGGTCCGCCTCGTCCCGCTGCGTCATCCTCTATTTCCAAAGTAATATACAGAACGTTAGCGTTTATCCCTACGTATATACATATGACTCTGATTCCAACAGTTGCTGCCTTACAATAAGAAAAGCAGACACAGCAATTTCACAAGCTAGCTCTCTCATAAAAACATGTTTGTTCTGTCTGTTTGTTCTGATAGAAATGATGATAATAATGTCAGAGTATCCGAGACTTTTTATCTTCTTTCAGACTGTAAATTTATAGACTGTAATTGTTAGAATCTACAACAACCAGACAGACAGTAATTTCACAAGCTACATCTCTCATGCTATTGTTCAGGTGATATAAAAGCATAATAATCTCAGTTTAACCCAGACTTCAACTATATGTTTGCCCCAGTATAATAGCACCATTCAGTTCTCTCTGATCTCTCCATAACAGCTCTAACCTTCCACAGTGAGCTGGAAGAACTTGGTGGTGTCTCCATACTCTATGGATGTTGCCATACAGCTGAAGAGTCCTGGGTGGAGGACCCTTAGGGCCTTGGTGATGGTGACCTTGGCCTCTCTGCCGTCCTGGTACAGGGTGTAACCACCGCTGACCAGGTCTAGGGCCTCCCCGTCCAGCAGCCACAACACCGTCACAGGGGGGTTGTCATAGACGGGACAGGACAGCACCATGACACTAAACTCCTCCACTGTCACATTGTCTGTCCCTGACAGATTTGGTGGGACAGCAGGAGGAGAGGAACAAGAGGAAGAGGAGGAGGAGAGGAATAGAGAGATCAGGAGGAACCAAATATTCTATGATAGGGATCGATAGGGCTCTCCAATGTAATTGAGTGTGTGCTAAGGCATACACACATTTATCATGCTATGAATTCTATTGCAAATGTACATTAAGAATTATCTTACCTCTACAATTTTCTTTATGTAGAAATGATTGTTGTGTCATCCCCCCTCCCTCAACTTTGAAAAGGTTGATGACATCCGCTCCTCATTCAGTCAGCCTATTCACTCATCCACTGGTCCCCCTCACACAGAACTACCATACGCCTTGACCTCTTCTCCCCTCTTTCTCCAGATGAAATCCTGAGACTAGTGTGGTCCGGCCGCCCAACAACCTGCCTGCTCAGTCCCATCCTCTCCTCCCTTCTCTAGACCATCTCTGGAGACCTTGTCCCATTCCTCACTTCCCTCATCAACTCATCCCTGACTACTGTCTGCGTTCCCTCTGACTTCAAGGTAGCCAGTCGCTCACATCCTAAAAAACAACAACACTCGGCCCCTCTGAAAACTACAAACCGGTATCCCCTCTTTCTTGTCTTTCCAAAACACTTGACCGTGCTGTCTCTGACCAACTCTCTCGCTATCTCTCTCAGAACGATCTTCTTGACCCTAATCAGTCAGGCTTCAAGACTGGTCACTCAACCGAGACTGCTCTTCTCTGTATCATGGAGGCTCTCCGCACTGCCAAAGCTGACTCTCTCTCCTCTGTTCTCATCTTCCTCGATCTATCCGCTGCCTTCGACACCATGAACCATCAAATTCACGCACCACGTAATCGCGCTACTGGTGTCCCTTAGGGCTCGGTTCTAGGCCCTCCCCTCTTCTCTCTACACAACAAGTCACTTGACTCTGTCATGTCCTCACATGGTCTCTCCCTCCTATCATTGCTATTCGGATGACACTAAACTACTTTTCTCCTTCCCCTCTTCTGACACCCAGGTGGACACATGCATCTCTGCGTGCCTGGCAGATATGTCGGCCCACCACCTCAAGCTCAACCTCAACAAGAAGGAGCTGCTCTTCCTCCCAGGGAAGGCCTGCCCATTCCATGACCTCTTCATCACGGTTGACAACTCCACGGTGTCCCCCTCCCAGAGCGCAAAGAACCTTGGTGTGACCCTGGACAACAACCTTTCATTCTCTGCAAACATCAAAGCAGTGGCTCGCTCCTGCAGATTCATGCTCTACAACATCCGTAGAGTACGACCGTACCTCACACAGGAAGTGGTGCAGGTCTTAATCCAGGCACTTGACATCTCCCGTCTGGACTACTGCAACTCACTGTCGGCTGGGCTCCCCGCTTGTGCCATCAAACCCCTGCACTTATCCAGAACGCTGCAGCCCGCCTGATGTTCAACTTTCCCAAGTTCTCCCATGTCACCCCGCTCCTCAGCACACTTCACTGGCTTCCAGACAAAGCTTGCATCCAATGCAAGACCATGGTGCTTGTCTATGGATCAGCAAGATGAACTGCCCCTGACTACTTTCAGGCTATGCTCAAACCCTACACTCCAACTCGAGTACTCCGTTCTGCCACCTCTGGTCTCATGGCCCTTCCAACCCTACAGGAGGGTAGCTCCCACTCAGCCCAGTCCAAGCTCTTCTCTGTCCTGGCACCCCAATGGCAGACCCAGCTTCCCCCTGAAGCTAGGACAGCAGAGTCCCTGCCCATCTTCCGAAAACATCTGAAACCCTACCTCTTCCAAAAGTATCTTAAATAATCCCCCAGCAGATTTAACAGAATAAGATTTAGAGTTGAGCATGTTCCCTTCCTTTACTGAGACTAAGCTGCAGCCCTGCCTGGTACCACTGCAGCTCCTCCTCCCCCCGCCCCTCTAGATTGGTGTATCCACCCCACGTCCACGTCTCCGTGCCCCACATCACCCGCCCCGATTCTGACCACACGTGTAAATGGAACATAATTCCCTTTTATGCACTTTTCTCTCTATCCGTACTCTGACCTTGAATTTAAGCATGCCAATATAATCATATTCACCCGCTATTCGTTAGTGTGGCGATCTAAGTAATGAATTGATGTGTGACGGAGGTGTCTCCAGATACGCTGTATATTGACCTTGAATTCCTTCCCTCATAATTCCACCACATTATCATACAAGGAAACCATGAATAAGGTTGAGTGAACCTGCCGGTTCCAAGTGGAAAAAGCATACAAATATTTTTTTCAGATAGAAATAACAGCATTCTCCATGCAATGTCATTTATAAATTGATAGGAGCTATTGATAACAGCTAGGTAAATGAGTAATCCGTTTGGAGAAGGGGACTGTAAAAACACACAGCAATTTTTTTAGATCATTTTTCCTTATGATCCCTGGCAGGGCCGGTCCTGGACATTCTATCGCTCTAGGCGAGACAATAATCTGCAATAAACTGCTGGCTACTCGTCCATTGTATAACCCAAAAACAGAAGTGCTTCCCTAAAAGCTGCCTGGGTTTAAACAAACATCTTCTTTTCAGGAAGAGAAAAGCCCAATTAATAGGGACAGAATAGCAAAGTCATTTTGTTATCTCCTCGAATATTATAGGCTGCAGTTTAGCTTCAGAATGTCATAGTGAGGAATCAACATATCTCCATATGCATCGGTCACGTTTTTCGAGGGCTTTTTTAGAGCTTGTTTCTACCATAAAGCATCACAGAGTTAAGCATTGTTATAGAACGCTTGATATAATCTGGATACGTTTTATGTATTTATTTCAAAATATAAAGCAAACAATATATATCATTTTTTCCCTTTTCTTTAACACAGGGTATGTGATACCCTCACTCAGTTAGAGCCCAGGTTTTAGTTAAACACACTAAGCCCTTCCCAGACACAGAGGTATTTAATCAGTGCATGAGACAGTATTGGGGTGTTTGGCTATATCGATATCTATGGATAGGATAATTGTGCCTGTCAAAAAAGTAGGCTATTTAGTCTCCACCTGGAGTGGCCTCTTTCCTCTGCTGCGGTGCTGTATTGCACTCAGCGATGTTTTCTCTCCGTAGCTGTCCATGGTCCAGAAATCAAATCATCCGAGTTTGCTTGAACACCAGCCTGATCTCCAGCTCCTTCCACCTCTGGAAACTATCTAAACTATCTAGGTGGTCATGCGACTTCTCATTCGAGCTGAGGTGGCACAGATTCTTCCAGTCCCTGGTTCCGTCCCTGACCTGCGCAGATTTGCATTCGTGTGACAAAAGTTTGCAGCGAAAACAGAAGGCTGCATCGTTTTGCTTAGAATAGACAAGCCTTTGTCTCTCCACTTTCTCCCCGTTCGCCATCCTCCTATTGTAGTGGGCCACCGAAAACTTTCGTTGCCCCTCATCTCTTGGGAAATTCCCCTCCTTATCCTGATGTGGCCCAGCCTGCACTAACATATCCCGTAAAGAGCCATTACCATATTTTGGTCACTCAATGGGATATTTTATGTTTTTTGTCTGGGAGTCGGATTTAGCAGTACCACCACTGTTATCCGGGACGGGGAGCTAAGAATTTGATTCTGGGTCCAAGATAGTTGTGTCTTAGTTGGCATTGTTTGGAGGTGTTGCTAGGCCTGCTGCTGGAATCAGCGAACGGGTGCTTGTCGTTCTCGGCGAATGAATGGCCTGTCCGCGTAGGCTTGTCATTCTCCACGCCGGCTGATGGACATTGCTGCACGCTGATACATTTCACCAGCGAATCTTTGGGCCTCTTTTCTCATTGTTTTTTATTCGCTTTGTTTCAAATCTCTATAGATTACTTTTAGCTAAAATTATATCCACTAGTAGTAGCTAGCTAACGTTAACAGGCTAGGTTAGGCTACTGCCTTAATCACTAATCGTCTTCGTCACACACACAAACATAAAAATAATAATTTAATTGGCAGATTCATTTTTATTAATGTCTCACAATTGGATAATCCCATACAAACACACACATCACCATAGCTACTTCGGGAGAAGCGGGAATGGGGTGGAGGTAGGAGCTGCAGCAACGCTATGAGCTGGTGGATGGGGTGCAGCAGGCGGTGTAGAGCCTATCTGGGGCGCCGAAGTGCGGCAGCCAATTGTCAAAATGCCTCCCCAAATTCAAGTGCCGCCATAGGCTGCGGCCTATGGAAGGGCCGGCCCTGAACCCTGGAGACGAATGGGAAACCAGTCATATGAAAGCAAACTGAAAATCATATCAACTTGAAATGTTTTGTTGCCCCTTTTCCACGGTGATGTAGGCTAGAAATAGCTGTGCCGTTATTCTGAATTTTAATGGTGTGCCCTCATCATTTGCGCAGATGAAATTTGGAGACCCAAGCTATAGGATTCTGTAGGGCTGGACCTGCAGAGTTGATGTATATGCTTTAGAATGTTTTAATTTAATACCAGAGTTTTTTTCTATTTTATTTTACAATTTGTATAATGTTAAATATTAGCCACTATCGGGAACTAACATCAGTAATACACACATACATGTATTATTAACTGTCACTTTAGTGTTTGTTTTCTTCCATTTGTAGCTTCCATTTTGCATCATACCATTCCAGAAATCCCTCCAGGTAATTTTGTCCAAAATTAGGTTGTAGATAGCAGGTCATTTTAATTAGGTTGTAGATAACCCAGCAAATAACTATCTTTCCAAGGTGCAGCTGCTGTCTAATCTGTTGCACATTTAAGTGTGTTTAGGATAAACTGTAATAAAACAAATGGGGAAATACACATGGTGCTGTTCCCAGACAAAACAAGGTGTCTACGTTCTAGACAAAATACTGGTCTACTTGCTCTTTGATGTAGTTATTGTAGCCTATAGGAGTGACTAGGAGAATGAGCATGTATCATGGTAGGTAAGGGCACCAGTTGGTGCTGAAACTGAGACGAATATGCATATATTTACATGGCTTTCTTTCATTGTGGGAGGGTTTTCAGAGGGTTTTTAGCAGTTCAATTAAATGTATTCAGCGTCTGCAAGGTAACCACGCCTGCAAAGCTCATTACCATAGCCATGGGAAAATCTGAATTAAATACAAATATTAATACAAATAATAATTATATATATTTCTTTTCTCTCACAAAAGTAGAGCACTGGGCCTTTACTAGTCCTGTATTAGCAGACCGATGTAGCACGAAAAAACAAACACAATTCTGCATCCCCTCTTAGAAGAAATCGCAGCACCCCCACCTCCAAACATCTTCCCATGGCTATGCCACTATGCACCTCCATAAGGTAAGTCTGAATACCAACAACATTTTCTAAGTTGGAATCGGGCCCCTAAAGCACATCCAAAACGAGAACAATAGGACTGGTTTTGGTACCATTATAAAAACACCAGACATGATTACAATACATCTTTGTAATGTACTTACAGTAGCTATTCCTTTCTGTATGTAATTTATGCAATCTGACTGACTGACACCGCGT
The DNA here is from genome assembly GCF_901001165.1 of Salmo trutta. Taxonomy (NCBI): domain Eukaryota; kingdom Metazoa; phylum Chordata; class Actinopteri; order Salmoniformes; family Salmonidae; genus Salmo; species Salmo trutta. The sequence continues at coordinate 22,203,183 of NC_042982.1, forward strand.
GTGATATTAGGTTGGGTGACTCGTGTTGGCTTTCCTCCATGGCTTTTATTCTTCTGATCTATTTTATTTCAATGTTTCCTGTTTCACACTCTATATACACACACCTCAGACATGACACATACCCATCTATAATAGGGTCAATTAATTATACACCAAGCACTGGTACTCACTGTGCTGGATAAACATTATCTTAGTGATGAAAGGGGATAGTTTTCATGGCAGAGAGGTAGATATCGGTAGAGTATTTTTGGAATAAAGGAGGGTTCTTTTTATTGACCTGCTGCTAGCTGATACAAACAGCCCAGAAAGAGAAACGGGGTTAAGGGCTTTTATCAGGGGGTTTATTTTCATCCTGAAGGCTGGAGACCTAGAGGAGAAAGCCAAGGGACAATAATATGTTATAGCTCACAGAAAAGCTTCCCTCTGCAGTGCCTGTGGTCAAGTGGTAACACTGCCAGCTCTTAGCACATCATTTATATAACGACCACTGAGGCCAGAGGGTTCAATCCCTGCGCTGCATCCAATTTTCCCACTGTGTTTCCTCTTCACATGTCCCTGTGTTTCTAAGCTGTCCAAACAAGAGAGGCAGAGCGAGAGAGGCAAGGCAAGCAGGGATATGAAGTGCCATCATCAGTCCAGGAGATTGTGAACAACACGATAACAGACGGGCATCAGAGGGGAAGCAACAAGATGACAAGATGACAAGTGACACGGCACATGATGTCTGATGTGGCCTGATTGTTCCAGTCAGGCAGTCCAGAGACTGACACAGTACATTCTTAGAAAAAAAGGTGCTTTCTAGAACCAAAGGGTTCTTCGGCTGTCCCCATAGCAGAACCCTATGAAGAATCCCTTTTGGGTTCCATGTAGAACCCTTCTAAATGGAACCCAAAATGGTTCTACCCGCAACCAAAAAAGGTTCACCTATGGGGACAGCCAAATAACCTTTTTGGAACCTTTTGATAGCAATTGAGATTTTAGACAGCTTTCATCCCTCCAAGTATTTACAGCCCTGTTGCCCCCTCCTGTGCTGAGAGAGTGGGAGTGCAGATAGATAGATAGATGGATACTACATCTCCCTGTCACTGTCATCAGTTCTCTCTACCTGATAGGTGTCTTTATAGTTTTTGGCTGTGTCTACTGGTTTTGGTTTGTAATTCTCCTCCATAAACGAACTTCAGACAACAGCACCTTTCCATAAAGTTTTCATGAGAATACATAGTTTGGCACAGCTGTTTAAGGCACTGCATCGCAGTGCTAGAGGCGCCTCTACAGACCCAGGTTTGATCCCGGGCTGTATCTCAACCGGCCGTGATCGTGTGTCCCATAGGGCGGTGCACGATTGGCCCAGCGTCGTCCGGGTTAGGGGAGGATTTGGCCATGGGGGGGGGGCTTTACAAGTAGGGCGTCATTGTAAATAAGAATTTGTTCTTAACTGACTTGCCTAGTTAAATAAAGGTAAAAATATAATAGGGATGTATTCCATCCATAAGATACAGTATATTTTTCCCATTTGCATTACCATCTGCTGTTGCAGTGTTACAGATGGCCAGGTAAATTAAGCTTTCCCCTGCCAATACCACAGGCTGCATCTTCTGTTGCAATAGGCCAGTGTACTGGCTGGGGGATCTTTGCTGCTCTGACGAGGGAGATTGTCAGCCACGTTTATGTTTGATGCTACATCCTTCCTAATGATCAACACACATCTAGTTGAATAGTCTGAAATTGACTTTGGGTTTGAGGTTGATTGCTTGGTCATAAGCTAAGTTTGTTGTCATAAAAATACTATCCACAACCATTGTATGCTCTTAATCACCTATCTAATTTCTATTCACATTGAGTACAGAGGAAGAGGATAAGGTTAATTACATCTATGCCACGTTGTAACTCATGTTTCTCTTTGTTGGCACACACATAATGATTCACTCAACTCCACCCCCATCCCTGAGATGCAAACAAAGCATAAATACCCAACAAGCATTAGCCATTCAGTTAAAAGACCTGTTAATATAAAATAAATAGTGGTATTTATTGGTCTGTATCTCTCGGTCCTTGTTGATGTCTTTTGGGCAGAATTTTTGTTCTACTTATCTATTTATCTGATTCCTTCTATTATGCAATGCCAAGGCACTTGAGATGTCTCACACTTTTATTCAATGAGTAAGCCTTTTGGGATGTTGAAACTTTGCATTGGTGACCTGCTGACCAGAGCAGTGCTTACACAGCTGCAGAGGAGCTGTCTGTCTGACAGTGACAGGGGAGTTACAGCACAGTACCAACAGTAACACTACTGAGGACTGAGAGGGGACAGACACAGAGGCTGGGATGGAAGACTCTGGGCCTACACTGGCATCTGGGCCCACTTCTAATTCTAATTTACCTATAATGGAGGAGTCTAGTGACAAACTGTTCTGCTGCCGCTGGGTAAGGCACAGAATCCCCCTGGCGCATAGAGAGGAGTTCTACCACATTCTCCGGATGACTGGACCCTTGGTAAGGACTGGCACTGCCCACCTAGCCTGTTGTGTGTTATTGTGGGTTTCCCAAATGGCACCATATACTCCCTATATAGAACACTACTTTTTAACAGGTAGTGCCTTATATAGGGAATATAGGGTACCATTTGGGACACAGCTATTGTGTGGCCCTGTTTGGAAGTGGATAGCTCTGTTGCTAGGGTTATAGGTAGACTACTCTGTGAGAATGAAGTACTAGGCTACAGGATGAACTGTGCAGTGCATACTAATGGCTCTATGATTTATTAAAAGTACACTCCGAGGGACACTAAAGCCCATTTGAACTAGTGTTTCAAGTATATTTCTCTTTATTAACTTAGAAGTAATGTCTGTCCCACTGGGCACAGACGTCAGTTCAGCATTTAGTTTGGATTAACATTTGGTTGAGTTGTCAACTATTGTAAATTCAGTGTGAAATCAACAAAAAATGTCACTATGTCATTAGACTTAGGTTCAAAGTGAGGTGAAATGTCCTTACGTTGATTACTTTTACAAATCCAATACGTTTTCAACGTTGATTCAACATCATCACATAGATTCTTTGGGTTGAAATGATGTGGAAACAGCGTTGATTCAACCAGTTTTGCCCAATGGGGTGTTTGTTATTGTTTATGCATGTCTTTTTCCCCTAGCTGCTGTCTCGAATCCTAAACTACCTGCTTCCATTTGTCATCACTATGTTCTGTGGTCGCCTGGGGAATGCGGTGTTAGCTGGCTATGGCCTGGCCTGCGCGGTGAGTCAATCCTCTAGCTATGTTGTGTGAACTGCTGGGGTCTATCAGCTTAGATAAGAAAATGGCTCCTCTGCATGTGATTAGAGAAGAGCGGGAAAATGGTTTGAAAGATTACAACATCACCTAAGGTCCTCACAGATTCTGGTGTTCATTTGAAGAACCACAAGGGAGGGGATAGCAATGATATAATCAATTCTCATAAAAAAAAAAAATTCACGTAAGAATGTAAATCTGTGTGTAACTGTGTGCTGTAAATGTGTTTGATGGTCATCTTCTTCAGACTATTAATGTTACGACTGCAGCAACAGGAGGTGGTCTTGCCTTAGCATGTGACACTTTGGTATCTCAGGTATGTAAATATATTTGAAAGCAGTAGTTGAAGTATACGTTCCAGTTCAAATATATGCAACAGTCACAGACTGTGACCCCAGCGATAATGTCTCATGTCATTCATGCTGCTGTTTGTTTGTTTGTGTGTGTATGTGTGTGTGTGATGTGTGTGATGTGTGTGTGCCTGAGCAGACATTTGGTGGTAGGAACCTGCAGCGTGTGGGGGTGATTCTCCAGAGGAGTGTGTTGATCCTGCTGCTCTTCTGTCTGCCCTGCTGGGCCATGCTCCTCAACACCCAGTCTATCCTGCTGGCTCTGGGCCAGGAGCCTGAGGTGGCCAGGTAACAACTACACTGTCAAAATCAAATCAAATGTTACTGGTCGCATACACATATTTTGCAAATGTTATTGCAGGTGCAGCGAAATGCTTATGCTTCTAGCTCCAACAGTTTAGTAATACCTAACTATACAAAGCAATACACATAAATCCACAAAATTGAAAGAAACAAATTAAGAAATATCAGAACAAGCAATGTCAGAGTCCGGAATATAGATATATACAGAACCAGTAAAAAGTTGGGACACACCTACTTATTCAACAGTTTATCTTTATTTTTGACTATTCTATACATTGTAGAAAAATAGTTAAGACATCAATACTATAAAATAACACATTTGGAATCAAGTAGTAACCAAAAAGTGTTAAACAAATCAAAATATATTTTATATTTGAAATTCTTCAAAGTAGCCACCCTTTTCCTTGATGACAGCTTTGCACACTCTCAACCAGCTTCATGAGGTAGTCACCTGGAATGCATTTCAATGAACAGGTGTGCCTTGTTAAAAGTTAATTTGGGGAATTTCTTTCCTTAATGCGTTTGAGCATATCAGTTGTGTTGTGACAAGATAGGGGTGGTATACAGAACATAGCCCTATTTGGTAAAAGACCAAGTCCATGTTATGGCAAGATCAGCTCAAATAAGCAAAGAGAAACGACAGTCCATCATTACTTTAAGACATAAAGGTCAGTCAATCCGGAAAAAAGTGCAGTTGCAAAAACCATCAAGCGCTATGATGAAACTGGCTCTCATGAGGACCGCCACAGGAAAGGAAGACCCAGAGTTACCTTTGCTGCAGAGGATTAGTTCATTAGAGTTACTAGCCTCAGAAATTGCAGCCCAAATACAAGCTTCACAGAGTTCAAGTAACAGACAGTGGTGGAAAAAGTACCCAACAACCATACTTGAGTAAAAATAAAGATACCTTAATAGAAAATGACTCAAGTAAAAGTAAAAGTCCCCCAGTGTATAAAAGTGTTTGGTTTAAATATACTTAAGTATCAAAAGTAAAAGTATAAATCATTTCAAATTCCTTATATTAAGCAAACCAGAAGGCACCATTTTCTTGTTTTTTTAATTTACAGAAAGCCACGGGCACACTCCAACATTCAGACATCATTTACAAATGAATCATTTGTGTTTAGTGAGTCCGCCAGATCAGAGGCAGTAGGGTGACCAGGGATGTTCGGTTGATAAGTGCGTGAATTTCACTATTTTCCTGTCCTGCTAAGCATTCAAAATGTAACGAGTACTTTTGGGTGTCAAGGAAAATGCATGCAGTAAAAAGTACAATATTTTCTTAAAGAATATAGTGAAGTAAAAGTAAAAGTAGTCAAAAATATAAATAGTAAAGTACAGATACCCCAAAAAACAAATTAAGGAGTACTTCAAAGTATTTTTTCTTAAGTACTTTATACCACTGGTAACAGACACATCTTAACATCAACTGTTCAGAGGAGACTGCGTGAATCAGACCTTCATGGTCGAATTGCTGCAAAGAAACCACTACTAAAGGACACCAATAAGAAGAAGAGGCTTGCTTGGGCCGAGAAACATAAGCAATGGACAATAGACCGGTGGAAATCTGTCCTTTGGTCTGATGAGTCCAAACTGGAGATTTTTGGTTCCAACCGCCATGTCTTTGTGAGACGCAGAGTAGGTGAACGGATGATCTCTGCATGTGTGGTTCCCACCGTGAAGCAAGGAGGAGGAGGTGTGATGGTGTGGGGGTGCTTTGCGGGTGACACTGTCTGTGATTTATTTAGAATCAAGGCACACTTAACCAACATGGCTACCACAACATTCTGCAGCAATACGCCATCCCATCTCGCTTGGGCTTAGTCTAGCTATCATTTGTTTTTCAATAGCACAATGACTCAACACACCTCCAGGCTGTGTAAGGGCTATTTGACCAAGAAGGAGAGTGATGGAGTGTTGCATCAGATGACCTGGCCTCCACAATCACCCGACCTCAACCAAATTGAGATGGTTTGGGATGAGTTGGACTGCAGAGTGAAGGAAAAGCAGACAACAAGTGCTCAGCATATGTGGGAACTCCTTCAAGACTGTTGGAAAAGCATTTCAGGTGAAGCTGGTTGAGAGAATGCCAAGAGTGTGCAAAGCTGTCATCAAGGCAAAGGGCGGCTACTTTGAAGAATCTCAAATATAAAATATATTTTGATTTGTTGAACACTTTTTTGCTGTGTTATTTCATAGTTTTGATGTCTTCACTTTTATTCTACAATGTAGAAGATAGTAAAAATAAAGAAAAACTGTTGAATGAGTAGGTGTGTCCCAACTTTTGACTAGTACTGTATATATTTATATTCTGGACTCTGACATTGACTGGTACTGTATGTATATGATGGTGTGTATAGACTGTATGGACAGTATATGAATAAAACAGTAAAACAGTACTGTATGCAAACATTATTGACCAGTGTTCAATGACTATGTAGGCTACATAGGGCAGCAGTATGTAAGGTGAAGGGTAGAGTACCGGGTGGTAGCCGGCTAGTAACAGTGACTAAGTTCAGGGCAGGGTACTGGGTGGAAGCCGGCTAGTAACAGTGACTAAGTTCAGGGCAGGGTACTGGGTGAAGGCCGGCTAGTAACAGTGACTAAGTTCAGGGCAGGGTACTGGGTGGAAGCCAGTTAGTAACAGTGACTAAGTTCAGGGCAGGGTACTGGGTGGAAGCCGGCTAGTAACAGTGACTAAGTTCAGGGCAGGGTACTGGGTGAAGGCCGGCTAGTAACAGTGACTAAGTTCAGGGCAGGGTACTGGGTGGAAGCCGGTTAGTAACAGTGACTAAGTTCAGGGCAGGGTACTGGGTGGAAGCCGGTTAGTAACAGTGACTAAGTTCAGGGCAGGGTACTGGGTGAAGGCCGGCTAGTAACAGTGACTAAGTTCAGGGCAGGGTACTGGGTGGAAGCCGGTTAGTAACAGTGACTAAGTTCAGGGCAGGGTACTGGGTGAAGGCCGGCTAGTAACAGTGACTAAGTTCAGGGCAGGGTACTGGGTGAAGGCCGGCTAGTAACAGTGACTAAGTTCAGGGCAGGGTACTGGGTGGAGGCTGGCTAGTGGTGACTATTACAGTCAGATGGCCTGGAGTCTGACTCACATTATAGTACACTACCACTTATATTAGGGCCAGGAGTTTTTCATGACCAGAGAAAACTATGGGTCCTGGTTAGACCCTATGACTAGCTCCAGAGTTATTGTCCCTGGTTAGACCCTATGACTAGCTCCAGAGTTGTTATTGACCCTGGTTAGACCCTATGACTAGCTCCAGAGTTGTTATTGACCCTAGTTAGACCCTATGACTAGCTCCAGAGTTGTTATTGACCCTGGTTAGACCCTATGACTAGCTCCAGAGTTGTTATTGACCCTGGTTAGACCCTATGACTAGCTCCAGAGTTGTTATTGACCCTGGTTATACCCTATGACTAGCTCCAGAGTTGTTATTGACCCTGGTTAGACCCTATGACTAGCTCCAGAGTTGTTATTGACCCTGGTTATACCCTATGACTAGCTCCAGAGTTGTTCCTGACCCTGGTTAGACCCTATGACTAGCTCCAGAGTTGTTATTGACCCTGGTTAGACCCTATGACTAGCTCCAGAGTTGTTATTGACCCTGGTTAGACCCTATGACTAGCTCCAGAGTTGTTATTGACCCTGGTTATACCCTATGACTAGCTCCAGAGTTGTTATTGTCCCTGGTTAGACCCTATGACTAGCTCCAGAGTTGTTATTGACCCAGGTTAGACCCTATGACTAGCTCCAGAGTTGTTATTGACCCTGGTTAGACCCTATGACTAGCTCCAGAGTTGTTATTGACCCTGGTTATACCCTATGACTAGCTCCAGAGTTGTTATTGTCCCTGGTTAGACCCTATGACTAGCTCCAGAGTTGTTATTGACCCAGGTTAGACCCTATGACTAGCTCCAGAGTTGTTATTGACCCTGGTTAGACCCTATGACTAGCTCCAGAGTTGTTATTGACCCTGGTTAGACCCTATGACTAGCTCCAGAGTTGTTATTGACCCTGGTTAGACCCTATGACTAACTCCAGAGCTGTTATTGACCCTGGTTAGACCCTATGACTAGCTCCAGAGTTGTTCCTGACCCTGGTTATACCCTGTGAATAGCTCCAGAGTTGTTATTGACCCTGGTTATACCCTATGACTAGCTCCAGAGTTGTTATTGACCCTGGTTAGACCCTATGACTAGCTCCAGAGTTGTTATTGACCCTGGTTATACCCTGTGACTAGCTCCAGAGTTGTTATTGACCCTGGTTATACCCTATGACTAGCTCCAGAGTTGTTATTGACCCTGGTTATACCCTATGACTAGCACCAGAGTTGTTATTGACCCTGGTTAGACCCTATGACTAGCTCCAGAGTTATTGTCCCTGGTTAGACCCTATGACTAGCTCCAGAGTTGTTATTGACCCTGGTTAGACCCTATGACTAGCTCCAGAGTTGTTATTGACCCTAGTTAGACCCTATGACTAGCTCCAGAGTTGTTATTGACCCTGGTTAGACCCTATGACTAGCTCCAGAGTTGTTATTGACCCTGGTTAGACCCTATGACTAGCTCCAGAGTTGTTATTGACCCTGGTTATACCCTATGACTAGCTCCAGAGTTGTTATTGACCCTGGTTAGACCCTATGACTAGCTCCAGAGTTGTTATTGACCCTGGTTATACCCTATGACTAGCTCCAGAGTTGTTCCTGACCCTGGTTAGACCCTATGACTAGCTCCAGAGTTGTTATTGACCCTGGTTAGACCCTATGACTAGCTCCAGAGTTGTTATTGACCCTGGTTAGACCCTATGACTAGCTCCAGAGTTGTTATTGACCCTGGTTATACCCTATGACTAGCTCCAGAGTTGTTATTGTCCCTGGTTAGACCCTATGACTAGCTCCAGAGTTGTTATTGACCCAGGTTAGACCCTGTGACTAGCTCCAGAGTTGTTATTGACCCTGGTTAGACCCTATGACTAGCTCCAGAGTTGTTATTGACCCTGGTTATACCCTATGACTAGCTCCAGAGTTGTTATTGTCCCTGGTTAGACCCTATGACTAGCTCCAGAGTTGTTATTGACCCAGGTTAGACCCTATGACTAGCTCCAGAGTTGTTATTGACCCTGGTTAGACCCTATGACTAGCTCCAGAGTTGTTATTGACCCTGGTTAGACCCTATGACTAGCTCCAGAGTTGTTATTGACCCTGGTTAGACCCTATGACTAACTCCAGAGCTGTTATTGACCCTGGTTAGACCCTATGACTAGCTCCAGAGTTGTTCCTGACCCTGGTTATACCCTGTGAATAGCTCCAGAGTTGTTATTGACCCTGGTTATACCCTATGACTAGCTCCAGAGTTGTTATTGACCCTGGTTAGACCCTATGACTAGCTCCAGAGTTGTTATTGACCCTGGTTATACCCTGTGACTAGCTCCAGAGTTGTTATTGACCCTGGTTATACCCTATGACTAGCTCCAGAGTTGTTATTGACCCTGGTTATACCCTATGACTAGCACCAGAGTTGTTATTGACCCTTGTTAGACCCTATGACTAGCTCCAGAGTTGTTATTGACCCTGGTTAGACCCTATGACTAGCTCCAGAGTTGTTATTGACCCTGGTTAGACCCTATGACTAGCTCCAGAGTTGTTATTGACCCTGGTTAGACCCTATGACTAGCTCCAGAGTTGTTATTGTCCCTGGTTAGACCCTATGACTAGCTCCAGAGTTGTTATTGTCCCTGGTTAGACCCTATGACTAGCTCCAGAGTTGTTATTGACCCAGGTTAGACCCTATGACTAGCTCCAGAGTTGTTATTGACCCTGGTTAGACCCTATGACTAGCTCCAGAGTTGTTATTGACCCTGGTTAGACCCTATGACTAGCTCCAGAGTTGTTATTGACCCTGGTTAGACCCTATGACTAACTCCAGAGCTGTTATTGACCCTGGTTAGACCCTATGACTAGCTCCAGAGTTGTTCCTGACCCTGGTTATACCCTGTGAATAGCTCCAGAGTTGTTATTGACCCTGGTTATACCCTATGACTAGCTCCAGAGTTGTTATTGACCCTGGTTAGACCCTATGACTAGCTCCAGAGTTGTTATTGACCCTGGTTATACCCTGTGACTAGCTCCAGAGTTGTTATTGACCCTGGTTATACCCTATGACTAGCTCCAGAGTTGTTATTGACCCTGGTTATACCCTATGACTAGCTCCAGAGTTGTTATTGACCCTGGTTAGACCCTATGACTAGCTCCAGAGTTGTTATTGACCCTGGTTAGACCCTATGACTAGCTCCAGAGTTGTTATTGACCCTGGTTAGACCCTATGACTAGCTCCAGAGTTGTTATTGACCCTGGTTAGACCCTATGACTAGCTCCAGAGTTGTTATTGACCCTGATTTTACCCTATGACTAGCTCCAGAGTTGTTATTGACCCTGGTTAGACCCTATGACTAGCTCCAGAGTTGTTCCTGACCCTGGTTATACCCTATGACTAGCTCCAGAGTTGTTATTGACCCTGGTTAGACCCTATGACTAGCTCCAGAGTTGTTATGACTAGCTCCAGAGTTGTTGACACTGGTTATAACAGCTCTGGAGCTAGTCATAGGGTATAACCAGGGTCAATAACAACTCTGGAGCTAGTCATAGGGTCTAACCAGGGTCAGGAACAACTCTGGAGCTAGTCATAGGGTCTAACCAGGGTCAATAACAGATTGACCCTGGTTAGACCCTATGACTAGCTCCAGAGTTGTTCCTGACCCTGGTTAGACCCTATGACTAGCTCCAGAGTTGTTATTGACCCTGGTTATACCCTATGACTAGCTCCAGAGCTGTTATTGACCCTGGTTATACCCTATGACTAGCTCCAGAGTTGTTCCTGACCCTGGTTATACCCTACGACTAGCTCCAGAGTTGTTATTGACCCTGGTTAGACCCTATGACTAGCTCCAGAGTTGTTCCTGACACTGGTTAGACCCTATGACTAGCTCCAGAGTTGTTATTGTCCCTGGTTATACCCTATGACTAGCTCCAGAGTTGTTATTGACCCTGGTTATACCCTGTGACTAGCTCCCAGGTCACATAGTCGGGAAAATATGAGGCCCTACTCACACTGACAATGACTCAGACCTGAGCACATCACAGATACAGCTAATGCATGGTATTGTGCCTCTGATGCTGTATAAAGATAATGCGCTTGTTTGTATGCTAATTGAGAGAGAACAGAACTCCTCATTCTCTTAGCTGCAATAACACCATCTCTGACTGCTCTCGCCATCAAATGTGGCCCCTGGCAATTCCCCAAACACTCCATTTGGTGGAAATGACAGCAATGTTTTCACAGCCAATTGACCTACTCAATGAGATGTACAGATTGCTGTTAGTTTCTAGATGCAATAAACATTCTGTCACTGCTGCCTGAATAGGTGATTTTCACGGACAACTTAATGGTAAATTGATAGAGTTTAGCAGTATGTGGTGTGTGTAGGGTAAATACATGGAAACAGGTGTAGTAATGGTGTGTGATTTAACAGCGAATACATGCTCTGTCTTTCAGAATAGCACAGCTGTATGTCATCGCCTACCTACCTGCAGTACCAGTGAGTCATCTGTTTTATCAAACACCCACTTCTTTAGGGTGGCTTCAATTGTGTCTGAGTTTTCAACTAGATGGCTCCATTAACCTATTCTTATCAGATGAATAGTACATTTTGTGTTTTTTCATTTAATTGCATTAAACATCCTCTCGTCCCTGTCTTTCTAATTTACTCTGTATCTCTTTCTTTCAGGCTATTTTCCTGCATCAACTTCAGGCTTCTTATCTCCAAAACCAGGTACACTGACCGTGCTGCTGGGCTACAAATGACTTGTTTTGTTCCTCACACCTCATCGCGTCTATAGAAATAAGAATGAATAGAAGAGCCTTGGATGCTTTAACTCTTACAATTGACTGGTAAACTCATGGGTACACTCGCAATGGCTGCCTGGTATTGTGATACAATCATTTGCATGGTATTTGGAAATGTTGAATCAAGTGATGCTGGATTACCATGGTAATGAAGAATGTTCATTCAAATGATGCCAATTGATGTAATGTCAGTTGAGTTGACTCAACAAATCACTGCACAGATTGAAGGGTACACCATGATTCTTCCTGGCATGGGTACACTCAACATGGCTGCCATTACACCCATTATGCCATCATTGACTTGAGTGGAGACGGCCGTTCTATTCATTCTTATTTCTATGATGGCATCCTCATCCCAGTCTCTTGTGTTATCTGAGTTCAATCAATCAATCAAATGTATTTATAAAGCCCTTTTTACATCAGTCGATGTCACAAAGGGCTATACAGAAACCCAGCCTAAAACCCCTAACACAGGACACTGGATAAGACAGGAGAAATACTCCAGATATAACAGACTGACCCTAGCCCCCAACACATAAACTATTGCAGCATAAATACTGGAGGCTGAGACAGGAGGGGTCAGGAGACACTGTGGCCCCGTTCACCTTCACACCCCTGGGCCAGACTACACTCAATCATCGGACCTACTGAAGAGATGAGTCTTCAATAAAGACTTAAAGGTCGAGACCGAGTCTGCGTCTCTCACATGGATAGGCAGACCACTCCATAAAAATTGAGCTCTATAGGAGAAAGCCCTGCCTCCAGCTGTTTGCTTAGAAATTCTAGGGACAATTAGGAGGCCTGCGTCTTGTGACCATAGCGTACATGTAGGTATGTACGACAGGACCAAATCAGAAAGATAGGTAGGAGCAAGCCCATGTAATGTTTTGTAGGTTAGCAGTAAAACCTTGAAATCAGCCCTTGCCTTAACAGGAAGCCAGTGTAGAGAGGCTATTACTGGCGTAATATGATCAAGTTTTTGGGTTCTAGTCAAAATTCTAGCATCCGTGCTTAGCACTAGCTGAAGTTTATTTAGTGCTTTATCCGGGTAGCTGGAAAGTAGAGCATTGCAGTAGTCTAATCTAGAAGTGAGTGGAGCTAGAAGAGTTAGACAGGGCTCTATGTTCATAGATAAGATGAGCACCCCTCCAGCTAGGATGGAGTCCGTCACTCCTCAGCAGGCCAGGCTTGGTCCTGTTTGTGGGTGAGTTCCAGAAAGAGGGCCAATTATCTACAAATTCTATCTCTTGGGAGGGGCAGAAAACCGTTTTCAACTAGCGATTGAGTTGTGAGACTCTGCTGTAGAGCTCATCACTCCCCCTAACTGGGAGGGGGCCAGAGACAATTACTCGATGCCGACACATCTTTCTCGCTGATTTACACGCTGAAGCTATGTTGCGCTTGGTGACCTCTGAGTAAAACAGTCATCTAGGAGTACAGTAACCCAGGTTAGGTGTGAATTGGATGATCATATCAACGAGTGTGTTTCTGTGCTCAGGGGATATTACTGCCTCAGATGTACACAGCAGCAGCGGCCAACATCGCCAACGTGCTGACAAACTATATCCTGCTCTACTGGATGGACCTGGGAGTTATGTAGGTGTGCTCAAACAAGAAACATTGATAACAGTGCCATATTCTTAACAGTCAGTAACATAGTCAGAGTATCAATTATGTACCAACTACTGTAATTATGCAATGTTCATTATCATTTCATGGAGTGTGCGTTTTTGTTTGTGTGTGTTTGTTTTCTAGAGGGTCTGCAGCAGCTAATACACTCTCCCAGCTCTACATATGTTCCTTCTTGTTTGCTTACATTTATTGGAAGAAGCTACATGTGAAAACATGGGGAGGTAAGAGAACGTCCATCTCTCTGATTGTGCCTAATGAATGTGACCTATTGAAATAGACCGGTTTGTGTTGGGATAAACAGGCCTTTGTCTCCTCCTACAGGTTGGACCACAGAAGCGCTGCAGGAGTGGGGCTCTTATATGAAACTAGCCATCCCCAGTACACTGATGCTGTGTTTCGAATGGTGGATCTATGAGCTTGGGGGATTCCTTGCAGGTACATTTCAGCTCTTAAAGTTAACACCAATGAACCAATGAACAGTCACATTCAAAAGGCCAAAACACCCATATCTATGTAACATCCAACTCTGCATTCTTCCCCCTCTCTTTCTCAGGCATGCTGAGTGAAGTGGACCTGGCTGCTCAACATGTGGTCATAATGCTGGCTTTCATCAACTACATGGTAATGTGTACAGAACTCTTTACACACCCACTCTAACACCTATCATGGAAACCAAATGAAGCCTAATGCACTGGCTATCCAGTCCAATAAGCTCAAGAATAACCCAAAATGTACTGTACATATAGGCTACAGATCAACATTAAATCTGAGTTAAAAGCAGACATTAACTTTGTTTGAGACATGGTTAGACTAAGACAGCAAGCTGTTTATGAGGCGTCTAGATAACGTGTTGTTTTGTGTTGTGCGGGTAAAGTTCCCCATGGGGATCCAGGCTGCAGCATGTGTTCGTGTGGGGAATGCTCTTGGGGCCGGAGACACAGCTGGGGCCATCCTCACCAGCAAGGTGTCCCTCGCTCTCTCAGGTCAGTCACACACTTACTCTAGCTCATATGGCCCTTATTTCAACCATCACAACTACGGTGAACGATGGTGAGCTAAAATAATAATAATTACTTTGACAAACTAGTCATATTTTTGCAGTAGTGCATGTCTTTTTCCTCCATTCCACGTCCTAGGTTCAATGGCAGTAATTCAGGGAATTGTGCTGATCTCTACTAAAACAGTGATCGCCTTCATGTTTACTTCTGATGAGTAAGTAGGGTGTACATATAGTCAACATAATGATTCAAATAAAGACCGTCCCAAATTGTAACCTGACCATCTCAATAACGATTATTTAATTCCTTTTCAGTCAGATCATAGATCTGGTCTCTCAACTTCTCAATGTGTACTGTGTCCTTCAGTTCTTTGATGGGCTAGTGGTAAGTGGACTCAAGTGGTTTGTAACCATTGAAAAAATTAATAACATTTTATACAATAGTACTGCTATAATTAGAAATCATTTATATGCAGTACCAGTCAAAAGTTTGGACACCTACTCATTCCAGGGTTTTCCTTTATTTTTGTACTATTTTCTACATTGTAGAATAGTAGTGAAGCCATCAAAACAATTAAATAACATATGGAATCATGTAGTAACCAAAAAAGTGTTAATCAAATCAAAATATATTTTATATTTGAGATTCTTCAAAGTATCCACCCTTTGCCTTGATGACAGCTTTGCACACTCTTGGCATTCTCTCAACCAGCTTCACCTGAAATGTTTTTCCAACAGTCTTGATGGAGCTTCATGAGGTAGTCACCTGGAATGCATTTCATTTAACAGGTATGCCTTGTTAAGTTCATTTGTAGAATTTCTTTCCTTCTTAATGCGTTTGAGCCAATCAGTTGTGTTGTGAAAAGGTAGGGATGGTATACAGAAGATGCACATACTATTTGGTAAAAGACCAAGTCCATATTATGGCAAGAACAGCTGAAATAAACAAAGAGAAACGACAGTCCATCATTACTTTAAGACGTGAAGGTCAGTTAATATGGGAACATTTCAAGAACTTTGAAAGTTTCTTCAAGTGCAGTCGCAAAAGCCATTAAGCGCTATGATGAAATCAAATCAATTCAAATCAAAGTTTATTTGTCACGTGCGCCGAATACAACAGGTGTAGACCTTACAGTGAAATGCTTACTTACAGGCTCTAACCAATAGTGCAAAAAAGGTGTTAGGTGAACAATAAGTAAAGAAATAAAACAACAGTAAAAAGACAGGCTATGTACAGTAGCGAGGCTATAAAAGTAGCAAGGCTACATACAGACACCGGTTAGTCAGGCTGATTGAGGTAGTATGTACATGTAGATATGGTTAAAGTGACTATGCATATATGATGGACAGAGAGTAGCAGTAGCGTAAAAGAGGGGTTGGCGGGACACAATGCAGATAGCGCGGTTAGCCACTGTGCGGGAGCACTGGTTGGTCGGCCCAATTGAGGTTGTATGTACATGGAGTGACTATGCATATATGATAAACAGAGTGTAGCAGCAGCGTAAAAAGAGGGGTTGGGGGGGCACACAATGCAAATAGTCCGGGTAGCCATTTGATTACCTGTTCAGGAGTCTTATGGCTTGGGGGTAAAAACTGTTGAGAAGCCTTTTTGTCCCAGACTTGGCACTCCGGTACCGCTTGCCATGCGGTAGTAGAGAGAACAGTCTATGACTGTGGTGGCTGGGGTCTTTGACAATTTGGCTCTCATGAGGACCGCCACAGGAAAGGAAGACCCAGAGTTACCTCTGCTGCAGAGGATAAGTTCATTGGAGTTACCAGCCTCAGTAATCGGCAATTAACTGCACCTCAGATTGCAGCCCAAATAAATGCTTCACAGAGTTCAAGTAACAGACACATCTCAGCATCAACTGTTCAGAGGAGACTGCGTGAATCAGACCTTCATGGTCGAATTGCTGCAAAGAAACCACTACTAAAGGACACCAATAAGAAGAAGAGGCTTGCTTGGGCCGAGAAACATAAGCAATGGACATTAGACCGGTGGAAATCTGTCCTTTGGTCTGATGAGTCCAAATTTGAGAATTTTGGTTCCAATCCCCATGTCTTTGTGAGACGGAGAGTAGGTGAACTGATGATCTCCGCATGTGTGGTTCCTACGGTGAAGCATGGAGGAGGAGGAGGAGGAGGTGTGATGGTGTGGGGGTGCTTTGCGTAATGATGGACTGTCGTTTCTCTTTGCTTATTTGAGCTGTTCATGCCATAATATGGACTTGGTCTTTTACCAAACAGGGCTATCTTATGTATACCACACCTACCTTGTCACAACACAACTGATTGGCTCAAACGCATTAAGATGGAAAGAAATTCCACAAATGAACTTTTAACAAGGCATACCTGTTAATTGAAATGCATTCCAGGTGACTATCTCATGAAGCTCCATCAAGACTGTTGGAAAAACATTTCAGGTGAAGCTGGTTGAGAGAATGCCAAGGGTGTGCAAAGCTGTCATCAAGGCAAAGGGTGGATACTTTGAAGAATCTCAAATATATAATATATTTTGATTTGTTTAACACTATTTTGGTTACTACATGATTCCACATGTGTTATTTCATAGTTTTGGTGTCTTCACTATTATTCTACAATATAGAAAATAGTACACAAATAAAGGAAAACCCTTTAATGAGTAGCTGTGTCCAATCTTTTGACTGGTACTGTATGTTGGAATAAGGGAGATAGTCTATGTAATTTTCCAGGATCCTGGAACACTTGTTGATTGAGTGATAAGACATGAAACCTGTTGACCGCCAGCCAACAGTGTTTGTCTCTCTCTGTAAACACCCACTAATCTTAGATTTGTCTGTCTGTCCCAGTGTGTGTGCATGGGCATCATCCTGGGCACGGGCCAACAGAAGATAGCAGCGATGGCTAATCTTATCACCTACTACTGTTTGGGCCTTCCACTGGGCATCTCTTTGATGTTCACAGCAGGCCTGAGGGTCCTAGGTATTTACTCATTTCTGAATTTTATGAAAACCAGACACAATTTTAGACTTCCTTTTCAAGACCAGAGGTCTTTGCTCATGCTTACTGCCTTGCCACATACTTGCAACAGAAGTATGGTCATGATCAAATTCAGGAAAATATTTTGCTTTCACTAGTAATCAAGAATCATGAATCGCGGGAGTATTCTTTATTGAAGATGACACAATGTTCTTGTCTTTGGTCAAAGCCGGTCTAACCTCCCTCCTCTCCTCTCCTCTCCCTCTCCCTCTTCCTCTCCTCCCTCTACACAGGGTTCTGGTTAGGCCTGTTCATCTGTGTAATTCTACAGTCCATCTTCTTCATCACTGTCATCTTCAGGCTCAACTGGAAGAGAATGACAGGGAAGGTACGTCACCTGTGGCTTTTCACTTCCCTATCTGGAACATACAATGGCTTAGGTGATTGAGAGACTGACAGCCCATACCTCTATCTTTATGGTTTCTGTGAAGCATAGTAGTGGCCTGGGGCGGGTGAAGGAAATGTTTGCTGTCAGTTGAGAGCATCATGGAGTTGATCTATTTGTGACAGGCTGTGAAACGAGCTGGAAAGGCTGGACATATGGTGTCAATGAGGAGTATAGTTGCACCTGAAGCCACAGAGAACAGTGGAAGGGTGAGTAAAAACATGTTGCTCAGTCCTATGTTTTATATTATTTATACTATACTCTCGCGAATAACATTGTTCTAACCCAGATTGTGCCTGCTTCCACACCCAGACAGTGAATGGATACATTTCAGTGAGTACTGAGGGCCAGGAAGACCTCAGGGGAAGCAATGGGACCCCAGAGGTGAAGAGGGAGGATGGGAGCCCCAATGGAATGCTTTCCACCACCCAGCTGGTCCTGAGGAGAGGTCTCACTGTACTGGCTGCCATTGTCATCCTGGCTGTGGGGACCTGTGTACATCTTCTCCTGCCTCTACCAATCAGCTCATGGAGCAATCTAAGTGTAGACTGGAGCAACACTACCTTTACCACTACCTCCCCCCCTAAACTCGCCCCGTCAACAGTTCTCATCTAGGAGTAATACCTGGGGGACCCAGAACAGACCCTGTAGCAAGACAATAGAGGTGCTGTCATAGACATGCTGTGTCAGTGAATCTGTTGTTACACCAATTATTACACCTGAAACTGCCTTTTCCTTCAATCTAGAGCCATAGTCATTATGCCCAATTCTATGTAAAAAAAACAACATTTTTTTAAGTATATTTTTCTGCTTACCTCTTTACCTTT
The DNA here is from genome assembly GCF_901001165.1 of Salmo trutta. Lineage (NCBI taxonomy): Eukaryota > Metazoa > Chordata > Actinopteri > Salmoniformes > Salmonidae > Salmo > Salmo trutta. Next base: position 22,221,892 of record NC_042982.1, read on the forward strand.
CTAAGCTTACCTCTTTACCTGTTCAATTGTCATTTTAATTAATGATGCACATTTAGTAATTGCTTGCTTTTCAAAAGTCTAGCAACCTTGCCAGCAGGCATGCCGGCTAAGATACGTAGTTAGACAAGCTACTCTAACTTGATTGATAGCCTGAAATGGCTTGGTAGCTACACTCTTCGAAAAAAAGGTGTTATCTAGAACCAAAAAGGTTCTGCTGTCTCCATGGGAGAACCCTTTGAAGCTGCCGGTGATGGGCAGAAGGGTATGCTTGTAAATTAATTTGATCAAGCTGTGTAGCCTATTGATTCCTTCTTGAAGTTGGCTTTAGCTAGCCAGCTAGATAGGTTCCCAATCTCCCAACCTCATAACTAAACTCGAAGAAAAAAGGGTTCCAAAGGGTTCTGCGGCTGTCCCCCTAGTATAACCCAAGGGTTCTACCTGGAACCAAAAAGGGTTCTACCTGGATCCAAAAATGGCAAAAAGGGTTATCCTTGGCGGACAGCCGCAGAACCCTTTTGGAACCCTTTTTTCTTCGAGTTTAGTCATGAGATTGGGATATCTAGCTGGCTAGCTAAAGCCAACTTCAAGAAGGAATCAATAGGCCACACAGCTTGATCAAATTAATTTACAAACATACCCTTCTGCCCATCACTGGCAGCTAGAATCAAATAAAATGCTGTGTGTGTCACTCTACACTCTCTCTCTCCTCCTCCACTGATGATATTGCACACACTAGAGTATCTAGCTTCCTGCCTAAGCATATCTTTCCTCTGTGCACCTTGGAAGGAAATGCTTACGAGGAAGAATGGGGGGGGGGGGGGGGGTTATTGGTCCAGTCGGTGTGCCCCCAGATCTTGTTATAAATAATTATGATAACACGTTGGCTTAAAAAAGTTTAGTAGTTCATTTAAATGTTTTATTATAAGGGGGTATGTGGCTTTGGGCCCCCTATGGGTGTGACACCACTGTTTTTGGAATAAATGAATAGAATGGAATACAAACATTTTGGATCGTACAGTGTGAGTCTGTCTTTACTTTTTGGTTTGCACTATATTATTACGATGAGAAAACATTAGGTTTGATTGGTTTGTGTAATCAGCTCAGACAGTGTGATACAATTTAATTCCGATGAGAAATGAAAAGACCCAGAATAAATAATCCCTTGGCTCCTCACAGACCAACAGTACTGGAACAATTTGGCACCATAGTTTGGCCAGCTCCTCTCCTCTCCAGCCCTATCTTCTCTGTATCGTTGCTTAGGTGGTCCTCTGACCACTCTGGTTGAGTGGAGCTATCTCTGGAACCCATCCTCTCTGGAACTCACTCTGTGTTCATCAAGTGAGGTTGGTGAGCAGTATGTTGATGATGATTCCCAGGGCCAGGATGAAGAGCATGACACACAGAGCCAGGCCCCTCCGCATAACCAGGGCCCTGTGGGCCAGAAAGGCCTCTACCATGCTGAGGGCCACCCTGTCCCCAACCTCACTGTCAGCCTCAGCCCCATCCTCAGCCAGGGCATTTCTGTCTGTGTGGCCCTCACAGGGAGCTATATCATTTGATTGGGCCTCTGGGGCCATGTCTGTCACACAGAAACACACCTATTAGACAGAGCATTGATTCTTCCATAAACAAGAATACAATTATACATTTGTAAAGCCATGTAAAGAGTTATGATGATGAATGAGAAAAGTGAAGGGTCAATGATTAAACTGAGACTTTCTTACCCATGTCTGTAGAGTTCCCCTGTACCTCAGCTCTGATCTGGGCCTGCAAACAACCCAACACATCACCATTAAGATCCTCTTTACATGAAATGAAATAAAGACTTGAGTGTTATGCCTTTGTTTCCTCACCTCTACAGTGGCATTCTTCCAGTTCATTCTGGATAGGTAGACGATGAGGAAGGAGGACTGTAGGAACACACAGGTAAACAGACCGGTCCACAGGCCTGGGGGTGGAGACCAAGCATAACAGTAACAGTCAAAGAAGTAAAGACAACTGAAGGAAGCAGTAGGGAGATTGGCGCCAGTTTGTCTTTGCTTTAGCCAACTTGTCACCTTGCCACACAAACCAACAATGTAATGTTGTTAAATTACGAAACAGTCAGGCGCTCAGGTGCAATACGGGAGCAATCAAAAGACTGAAAAAGGAATTAAATATTACTCCATAAATTCAAAGGACAAAATGTGAAACACATTTATAGATGTTCTTACCCATGATTCCTAGTTTGGCAGCAAACATCAGGGACACTCCAATAGGAAAGCCAACCCCATAGAAACCCAGGATGTTGCATATCGCCCCAACCTTCTGCTTACCTGCACCCCTTATAATACTACCTGAGGCAGCCTGGGGAACCAGGAGAACCAGAGACAAGGTTACTGTTGTACTACAAACATAGTGCCTTCGGAAAGTATTCAGACCCTTTGATGTTACAGCCTTATTTTAAAATGTATCAAATAAAAACAATCCTCATCAATCTACATACAATACCCCATAATCACACAGCGAAAAACAGATCTTTTTTACATTTTCGCAAATGTATTACAAATAAAAAACAGAAATACCTTATTTACATAACTATTCAGACCCTTTGCTATGAGACTCGAAATTGAGCTCAGGTGCATCCTGTTCCCATTGATCATCCTTGAGATGTTTCTATAACTTGATTGGAGTCCACCTGTGGTAAATTAAATTGAATGGACCTGATTCGAAAAGGCACACACCTGCCAATATAAGGTCCCACAGTTTACAGTGCATGTCAGAAAAAAAACCAAGCCATGATGTCGAAGGAATTGTCCGTAGAGCTCTGAGACAGGATTGTGTCGAGGCACAGATCTGGGGAAGGATACCAAAACATTTCTGCAGCATTGAAGTTCCCCAAGAACACAGTGGCCTCCATCATTCTTAAATGTGAGAAGAACCACCAAGACTCTTCCTAGAGCTGGCCGCCCGGCCAAACTGAACAATCGGGGGAGAAGGGCCTTGGTCAGGTAGGTGACCAATTTTAAAATATTTTTTAAATGTAACCTTTATTTAACCAGGTAGGCTAGTTGAGAACAAGTTCTCATTTACAACTGCGACCTGGTCAAGATAAAGCAAAGCAGTGCAACACAAACAACAACACAGAGTTACACATGGAATAAACAAACATACAGTCAATAACACAATAGAGAAAAATTCTATATACATGGGATAATCTACAATCCATGATTCATCTAGATATGTTAGTGCCGTTGAATGAATTTAAAATATTGATGGGAGACTCTTAGAGAGGAGTGTAAATGCTTTTTTTTTTAGGTTGGATCATGTTGCTGTATTGTATTGCTCTATGTTTTAATTCTGTAATGTATTGATTGTTGCTGCCTTCTTGGCCAGGTCTCCTTTGAAAAAGAGACTCTGGGTCTCAATGGGCTTTTCCTGGTTAAATAAAGGTGAAATATATATTTTTTAATTTGTCTGGTGCACAAGAAGAGAAGGCAGTCTTGCCTAATACTGTGAATGTCCTGGGGACTTTAAGTAGCAACCACCTAGCAGACCGAGTATGGTAACTGCTGGTGGTGAAGGAGACCAGACTACACAGGCAAAGAGGGAGTTTACCCAATGGTCACTCTGACAGAGCTCCAGAGATGCTCTGTGGAGATGGGGGAACTTTCAAGAAGGACAACCATCTCTGCACCACTCCACCAATCAGGCCTTTATGGTAGAGTGGCAAGACGGAAGCAACTCCTCAGTAAAAGGCACATAACAGCCCGCTTGGAGTTTGCCAAAAGGCACCCAAAGGGCTCTGACCATGAGAAACAAGATTCTCTGGTCTGATGAAACCAAGATTGAACACTTTGACCTGAATGCAAAGTGTCACGTCTGGATAAAACCTGGCACCATCTCTACGGTGAAGCATGGTGGTGGCAGAATCATGCTGTGGGGATGGTTTTCAGCGGCAGGGACTGGGAGACTAGTCAGGATTGAGGGAAAGATGAGCAGAGCAAATTACAGAGAGATCCTTAATGAAAACCTTCTCCAGAGCACTCAGGATCTCAAACTGGGGTGAAGGTCCACCTTCAACAGGACAATGACCTTAAGCACACAGCTAAGACAATGCAGGACTGGCTTCGGGACAAGTCTCTGAATGTCCTTGAGTGGCCCAGCCAGAGCCCAGACTTGAACCCAATCGAACATCTCTTGAGAGACCTGAAAATAGCTGTGCAGTGACGCTCCTCATCCAACCTGACAGAGCTTGAGAGGATCTGCAGAGAAGAATGAAAGAAACTCCCCAAATACAGGTGTGCCACACTTGTAGCGTCATACCCAGGAAGACTCAAGCCTGTAATCGCTGCCAAAAGGTTCTTCAACAAAGTACTGAGTAAAGGGTCTGAATATTTATGTAAATGGCATATATATATATATTTTTATACATTTGCTAAAAAAAAATAAACCTGATTTTGCTCTGTCATTATGGGGTATTGTGTATAGATTGATGAGGGGAAAAATAATGTAATACATTTTAGAATAAGGCTGTAATGTAACAAATGTGTAAAGTATTTCCTTAATGCACTGTACCTGTTATAATAGTACCTTTGATATTATAAAGAGTGGATCTATAATGTGATGAGTAAAGGGAGCTATGAGTTGTGATACAGTAGCAGCATTGACTCCTTACCGATATTGCATCTAACAGAAGAAAAGGGGCATAGAAAGCCATAACTTGAGCAACCCTCTCCCTGATCTGCCTGTTGGTAGAAATTCAGGGGTTAGAAATACAATCAGTTATGTAAATCAATGACAGAGACACCTCACCCTAGTTAAAGTGTGAAGGAATATGTAAGCCAAGTTCATGACTGTGTACTTCTGTATTACAGTGAGTGACTTAGCTATGTCATAGAGAAAGGTCATCAATGTTCACGCTCATACACAGATACATTACAACACACCAGGGTTGTATTAAAACACAACAACAACAGATCCCAAAGCCACAGAAACAAATCTGTAGTGGTAAATTACCACAGACTACATTACTCACTCATCATATGTAAAGACATAGGAGATTTTGTCCTTCAGTATCCCAACAAGAACCGACAAGCACACAGAAACTGACCCTGGACAGAGACAAAAGGTCATACATAGACTGAACACATTTCTTCAGTAAAACGTATCATTTAATTATCGTATTAATGCTTTATTTTCTTTTGTCAAGCGTTTAAATATTATTTGAGGTGTTCACACGTACCAGCACAGAACATGGCCAGCTTGGCAGACAGCTTGGCCTGCTCTGTATCTCCAGCCCCCAGAGCATTGCCCACCCTCACACTGCCTGCCACACTGAACCCTAGAGGGAACTGACAACACGCACGCACGCACACACACACACACGCACGCACACACGCGCGCGCACGCACACACACACACACACACACACACACACACACACACACACACACACACACACACACACACACACACACACACACACACACACACACACACACACACACACACACACACACACACACACACACACACACACACACACACACCCAGATGGCTCACTCTCTATGTGACTAGTGTGAAAATATGGTATGATGGATTAACATTTGCCAAAAGTTTAAAAAAGTCTCAACTATATATTTACCATGTAGCAAATGTTTGCCAGTTCGTAGACGATTGATTGTGCTCCAAGCTCCACCTCACTTATCAGACCTGCCATTGAGAGGTAGTGAGACGGGATATCAAACCAAAGCAGAAACACTGTAACATCTAAACAGTTTGTAATGTGTAGAAATACCCACAAGCAAATAGTAAAATCTAGAACACCATTTCACATAAAACAAATAATAATAGAGAGATATTCAATGACATTCAGAGACTTCAATGCAAAACAACCAGATAGCTAAATAACAAAATAACCAGACACCAAATAGACCTGCTTCCATCTGTTGCCGTACCTGCTAGAAAACCTCCAATCTCAAAGGTCCACCACTCCACACACAGCATGATCATGCTAGGAATGGCCAGGTGGATATATGTGTCCCAGTCTTCCAGGCACTCCCAAGACCAGCCTACAAGGAACACAAGGCTCAGACACTGGGATCCTCACTTAAAGGTTAATGCTCATGTTCTCACAGAAGGTGTTTGGGTCTGAATGAAAACCATGCTGTGTTAATGCATTAGGAAGCCAAAAACAGCGCACTTGGTTTGACATTGCACTGCTGTCCCTCAATAAATGCATACTAATAAATGCAATATTATGCATCACTTTGTATGGGATCCATTCAAGTCACAGAGAGTTCAAAGAGTTTGTGGATTTGGGGGTATAAGATCTACTTTAGTGTAATCATGTCTCACCTGCCCAGGTGGCCTTGTGTAGTTCCTTCCACAGGATGTAGGTATAGAGCATAGCAGCCAGAGAGAGCTGAGAGATGGTGTTGGCCCATGCAGACCCACTGTCAACCGAAAACAATCCACAACATACATTACATCCTATAGCCCTCAGTGCTAACAATTACCATCCCATCCTATATCCATGAGAGAATAATCACTGTTTGGGGATGACACTCACGCTACACCCAGGTCCAGAACATAGAGGAAGATGTAGTTGATGAGGGCATTCAGTAGGTTAGCCACCACACCTGTGATGACCTGCGGCCATATGATTCCCTGAAGGACAATAAAGTCTCATTCAGATCAAATGGTCAGGGGATTATTCTAGTTGCAGGGCGACTGACTGAGGTCTAGGTTAGCTCTAACCTGATTCTGTAGATATCTGGCCTCCAGCTGGTAAATAAAAGTGGCCTGTTAAAAAATGTATGATGAACATGTTTCAGTAAGTTATTGACATGTGAAATTCATTATTATCTTAATGGCAGTGGTGGAAAAAGTTCCCAATTATCATACTTGAGTAAAATTAAAGATACCTTAATAGAAAATGACTCAAGTAAAAGTGAAAGTCACCCAGTAAAATACTACTAGAGTAAAAGTCTAAAAGTATTTGATTTTAAATATACTTCAGAATCAAAAGTAAATAAATAATTTCAAATTGCTTATATTATGCAAACCAGAAGGCACAATATTCTTGGTTTATGTAATTTACAGATAACCAGGGGCACACTCCAACACTCAGAAATAATTTACAAATGAATCATTTGTGTTTGGTGATTCTGCCAGATCAGCGGCAGTAGGGATGACCAGGGATGTTCTCTTGATAAGTACGTGAATTTGACCATTTTCCTGACCTGCTAAGCATTCAAAATGTAACAAGTACTTTTGGGTGTCAGGAAAAATGTATGGAGTAAAAAGTACATTATTTTCTTTAGGAAGTAAAAGTAGTCAAAAATAGTAATAGTAAAGTAATGTACAGACACCCCAAAAACTACTTAAGTGGTACTTTAAAGTATTTTTATTTTACACTACTGCTTAATAGACTGTGTTCACGTGTGTCTGGGTAGATAGATGTACTCACTGGGAGTGCTGGCATAAAAATCTTCACGTAGATCTGAGACAACCTAAAGTGACATAAGAGAGCTCTATCAGAATGATCCAAAACAGTAATCACATTCTACAAACCGTTCTCTACATGTCACTTGTGAATGACAGAAAACAAACAAATTCAGAGACATAGCCTGCGTCCCAAATATCATCAAATATCATCCCTTGTCAAAAGTATTGCACTATATAACGAATAGGGTGCCATTTTAGACATCTATTAGATCTGGGGTAACTGTGTGCAGTGACTGGAGGAGTCTGACCTACCTGGCAACCTCTGGGCTCTGTTTGACAGCCAGGAGGATGGGTTCTGTGTTGATGAGAATAGCCCAGCATGGGAAACAGGCCAGAAGTTGAATGAGGATGGCTCTCTGTAGAATGACCCCAACTTTCAGGAGGTTGCGGCTCCCAAAGGTCTGCAGGGAGAAATAATCAAGTTTATCTTTGAGGGGAACGGCAGGATAATGTAGCTCTGGTCCCGGGTGCTACATCAATCAATCAAATGTATTTATAAAGCCCTTTTTACATCAGTCGATGTCACAAAGTGCTGTACAGAAACCCAGCCTAAAACCCCAAACAGCAAGCAATGCAGATGTAGAAGCAAGCTGGCTAGGAAAAACTCCCTAGAAAGGCAGGAACCTAGGAAGAAACCTAGAGAGGAACCAGGCTCTGAGGGGTGGCCAGTCCTCTTCTGGCTGTGCCGGGTGGAGATTATAACAGTACATGGCCAAGATGTTCAAACGTTCATAGATGAGCAGCAGGGTCAAATAATAATAATCCCAGTGGTGATTACATGCAATTTACTGATACTGAGCAATAGCAAGCCGTGTATGACCCCCTGGACCAGAGCTATGATGACGATGCTATTGGTAACATTTTGGGGACAGTGGTCTGTGTTAGGAGGAGGAAACAGACTAGGTTTCATACCTACCTGAGATATGAGTGTGTCACACGCTGATGATAAACCAGACCCAATGGAGATACCTGTAACATTAATCACCTAGAAGACCAGAACAGAGATTTTGAGAAATTTAGAAATTGGTTGAAACTGTCAATTTCATAGTGTGCTGTAATTTCAACAGTTATGCAATATTACCACAGCTAGGTACCAGTCTGTTTGTGCCATCATGTTTGACATGACACGGAGTGACAGAAGTCACATTATGGCACAAACCTACTGGTAGCCAGTATAATATTACCCACAATTGTTGTAATAAAAAAGTTATATAAACTCATAAGTCAATCAATACTTACAGCTATGGCGAGAGCCACCCCTGCCAGTTCTGTCTTCCCCAAATGGCCACAGAAAACTGTACTGACGAAACTCACAAAAAAGACCATGAGCTGAGCCATAACCTGGTGCCGATACAACCACAACATTTGATAAATCAGTTGATATAGTCGTGTATACTATCAGGAATATGTGTAGTGAATAGGCCTAACACTGACGTGTTATTCATGCATCAAATGTATGGCTTGAGGTCATTCAAAGTAAGTAGATGAAGCAATGAAAAAACATCTATAGTGTGCCAGATGCCAGTAACCTATAATTAGCCAGTGTGCCAGTGGCCTTAATGTGAATTCAATATTATATAAGCAACACTGCTAAATAACAATAATAATTTAATCTAGAAATGTATGGTTTCATATAACTTTGAACTAATTGTGGACACGAAAAATGGAATATAGATGTTTCTTACCACAGGCCCAGCCAATGTTGATAATTCAATCATTTCTTTTTTGAAGTCAACAGGAATCAACCTGCGAATACATCTCAAACAGTTCCCAAATATTGTCAATGAATATGAAGAGCTTTCATTCCCATTCATCCTACTCTCCACAATTACATTAGTATCCATTTCTTAAGACTGTCACTCAGAAAAGTCTGTATGGTCAAGTAAGAATAAGGTGGTATTCTAGCGACCAGCTGCCAGAGTGAGATCACGGAATATGTCACTTCCTATCTCTGATTTAGCTGTACATAAGCAATCTCAACTAGCATTGTTAAACATGACTGCCAATCCACTGCTGGACAAAGTTCACAGTGTTTTGTCAATTCTGCAACTCCACCAGATGATGGAGCTCTTCCCTATTGAACTCTGAGGCAGTGTTCGAAAGCATCAATTTTTCTCAGTAGCTGATTAATGACTGAGCAGACAGGCACATCTACAAATAATGAGTAGTAATTTAAGATGATTTGTAGATCAGTAAGTATTTTGTCACCGACTGCAATGTAGTCGATTTCAAACACGACTAGGCACTTTTAACAATGACATTCACAAAGGTCTAAAGCTGTAAAAGCCTCTGAAAGAAAGTCGATGGTAGGTGACAGTCCCATCAGCTGAAAGATCAAACATATGAGGCACTAGAGGGATGGCACTTCCTCTGGCTACCTTACTGTAGACTCAGAGTATGGCCCAGTGAACACAGTAGTCTAGATAATAGTGTCTGTCTGAAAGTAACAGAGAACTGGCAGCCAAATGGGCCTCTAAGACTATTTCAAATATGTTTAAAACACACTTAAACTATGAGCAATATCTATCATACAAAAAAAGGTGCTACAGTGAGGGGAAAAAAGTATTTGATCCCCTGCTGATTTTGTACGTTTGCCCACTGACAAAGAAATGATCAGTCTATAATTTTAATGGTAGGTTTATTTGAACAGTGAGAGACAGAATAACAACAACAAAAATACAGAAAAACGCATGTCAAAAATTGTATAAATTGATTTGCATTTTAATGAGGGAAATAAGTATTTGACCCCCTCTCAATCAGAAAGATTTCTGGATCCCAGGTGTCTTTTATACAGGTAATGAGCTGAGATTAGGAGCACACTCTTAAAGGGAGTGCTCCTAATCTCAGCTATTTGCCTGTATAAAAGACACCTGCCCACAGAAGCAATCAATCAATCAGATTCCAAACTCTCCACCATGGCCAAGACCAAAGAGCTCTCCAAGGATGTCCGAGACAAGATTGTTGACCTACACAAGGCTGGAATGGGCTACAAGACCATCGCCAAGCAGCTTGGTGAGAAGGTGACAACAGTTGGTGCGATTATTTGCAAATGGAAGAAACACAAAAGAACTGTCAATCTCCCTCAGCCTGGGGCTCCATGCAAGATCTCACCTCGTGGAGTTGCAATGATCATGAGAACGGTGAGGAATCAGCCCAGAACTACACGGGATGATCTTGTCAATGATCTCAAGGCAGCTGGGACCATAGTCACCAAGAAAACAATTGGTAACACACTACGCCGTGAAGGACTGAAATCCTGCAGCGCCCACAAGGTCCCCTGCTCAAGAAAGCACATATACATGCCCGTCTGACGTTTGCCAATGAACATCTGAATGATTCAGAGAACAACTGGGTGAAAGTGTTGTGGTCAGATGAGACCAAAATGGAGCTCTTTGGCATCAACTCAACTCGCCGTGTTTGGAGGAGGAGGAATGCTGCCTATGACCCCAAGAACACTATCCCCACCGTCAAACATGGAGGTGGAAACATTATGCTTTGGGGGTGTTTTTCTGCTAAGGACAGGACAACTTCATCGCATCAAAGGGACGATGGATGGGGCCATGTACCGTCAAATCTTGGGTGAGAACCTCCTTCCCTCAGCCAGGGCATTGAAAATGGGCCGTGGATGGGTATTCCAACATGACAATGACCCAAAACACACGGCCAAGGCAACAAAGGAGTGGCTCAAGAAGAAGCACATTAAGGTCCTGGAGTGGCCTAGCCAGTCTTCAGACCTTAATCCCATAGAAAATCTGTGGAGGGAGCTGAAGGTTCGAGTTGCCAAACGTCAGCCTCGAAACCTTAATGACCTGGAGTAGATCTGCAAAGAGGAGTGGGACAAAATCCCTCCTGAGATGTTTGCAAACCTCGTGGCCAACTACAAGAAACGTCTGACCTCTGTGATTGCCAACAAGGGTTTTGCCACCAAGTACTAAGTCATGTTTTGCAGAGGGGTCAAATACTTATTTCCCTCATTAAAATGCAAATAATTTTATAACATTTTTGACATGCGTTTTTCTGGATTTTTGATGTTGTTATTCTGTCTCTCACTGTTCAAATAAACCTACCATTAAAATTATAGACTGATCATTTCTTTGTCAGTGGGAAAACATACAAAATCAGCAGGGGATTAGATACTTTTTTCCCTCACTGTATCTACAATGAAAACAGGTTATTCGACTGTCCCCATCGGAGAATCCTTTGAAGAGCCTCTTTTGGTTCAAGGAAGAACTCCTTTTGTTCGAGGTAGAAACCTTTTGGTTTCCTTGTAGGACCATTTCCTTGTATGACCATACATGGAACCCAAAACAGTTCTACCTGGAACCAAAATGGGTTCTACCTGGAACCAAAAAGCGTTCTCCTATAGGACAGCTGCAGAACCTTTATGGAAACCTTTTTTATAAGAGTGTATACTGTAGGCCTACATTTTGTTTGACACTATGCATACCACAGTGGAGGAAGGGGAGGACCATCCTCCTCAGTGAATTTCATACAAATAAAAATAGTGAAACATTAAAAAAGTTATCCTTTTTAGATTAAACTGTACTAAATATATTCACATCACCAAATAATTGATTAGAACACTGGAATAGAGGTCTACAGTAGCCTCAACTGCACTCTGTAGGGTAGCACCATGGTGTAGCCGGTGGACAGCTAGCTTCCGTCCTCCTGTGGGTACATTGACTTCAATACAAAATCTAGGAGGCTCGTGGTTCTCACCCGCTTCCATAGACTTACACAATAATTATGACAACTTCCGGAGGACATCCTCCAACCTATCAGAGCTCTTTCAACATGAACTGAAATGTTGTCCACCCAATCAAAGGATCAGAGAATTAATCTAGTACTGAAAGCATAAGCTATAACTAGCTAGCACTGCAGTGCCTAACATATAGTGAGTAGTTGACTGAAAAAGAGAGAAAGCCAATAGTTGTATAGTTTTGAACAAAGTAATTTCTTCAAAAATGAAGAAGCAAGAGAGAAAGAGAGAGGGAGAGAGATTTTGATATATTTTGTTGTCTTTTTTCACTTTCACTTACTTAGCTAGTGAATGCAGCTAGCTAGTTTAGCCTATTCAAAACCCCGGCTCAAACAGAGGGATGCTAAGTTAGCTAGCTGGCTATAGCTATCCAACACTGGAACTCTTCCAAGTCAAGGTAAGCTTTTGGTTTTTATTAATTTATTGTCACCAGGACCCGCAGGTGTAACTGCTAAACTGCTTGCTACTGACTGTAAACTATACTGCATGATTGTAACGGGTTTACTAACATGTTAGTTGTAGTAGCTATGTTGACTATGACGTTATTATGGTGACAACGATGTAGGCTGTGTGTAGCGGTTAGCGGTTATGATATGGTTTTGCTTGGAAAGGTTTTTTGCCTGGTCACAGAAAGCTGATGTGTTGTGCACTGAAGTCCACAAGCGAAGGGAAAAGGTGAAAGGAGAGTGTGTAGATGTGGGAAAGAATACAACAATGCTTTTTTATGTGGCTGCTACGAAAGTGAACTGTGTTTGCGTGTGATTAGGGGTGTATTCATTCCACTAATTCTTTTGAAAAAAGTTTCTTAAACAGAAGCAAACGGAACAAAACAGGGATAAACATACCTGCATTTGTCCAATAGAAACTCTCTCGTTTGCAACTGTTGGACTAATGATTACACCCTAGACCAGCTAGATGCAAGCAAAAGCGTGCAAGGCAGTATTGAATGTGTCAATGTCTGTCACCTTAATTACTCAAATTTTTAGGTTTAGACACACCTACTCATTCAAGGGTTTTTCTTTATTTTTACTGTTTTCTACATTGTAGAATAAAATAACACCAACGGGATCATGTAGTAACCAAAAAAGTGTTAAACAATCCAAATATATTTTACATTTGAGATTCTTCAAATAGCCACCCTTTGCCTTGGTGACAGCTTTGCACCCTCTTGGCATTCTCTCAACCAGCTTCATGAGGTAGTCACCTGGAATGCATTTCAATTAACAGGTGTGCTTTCCTAAAAGTTGCGTTTGAGCCAATCAGTTGTGTTGTGACAAGGTAGGGGAGGTATATTATTTTGAAATATATCTGTCAAATAATCTGCATACACGGAGGCACCAGGAAATCAGGAAACCTGGAATCTCCCCCACATTTAGTCAGGAATTTGATTAAATTTCTTACAAAGGGCTTACTTTGACCATAACTGACAACATTAATTCCTATGATAGTTGTTTATAGGTCACAAATAAAACTATTTATTCTATAGGGGTTATACAGTTGAAGTCGGAAGTTTCTCATACACTTATGTTGGAGTCATTAAAACTATCTTTTCAACCACTCCACAAATTTCTTGTTAACAAACTATAGTTTGGCAAGTCAGTTAGGACATCTACATTGTGCATGACACAATACATTTTTCCAAAAATTGTTTACAGACAGATTATTTCAGTTATAATTCACTGTATCACAATTCCAGTGGTTCAGAAGGTTACATACACTAAATTGACTGCCTTCAAACAGCTTGGAAAATTCCAGAAAATGATGTCATGGCTTTAAAAGCTTCTGATAGGCTAATTGATATCATTTGAGTCAATTGGAGGTGTACCTGTGGATATATTTCAAGGCCTACCTTCAAACTCAGTGTCCCTTTGCATGACATCATGGGAAAATCAAAAGAAATCAGCAGAGACCTCAGAAAAATAAATACATTGCAGACCACAAGTCTGGTTTATCCTTGGGAGCAATTTCCAAACGCCTGAAGGTACCATGTTCAACTGTACAAAGAATAGTACGCAAGTAATAACACCATGGGACCACACAGCCGTCATACCGCTGGGGAAAGAGACGCGTTCTGTCTCCTAGAGATGAATGTACTTTGGTGCAAAAAGTGCAAATCAATACCAGAAGAACAGCAAAGGACCTTGTGAAGATGCTTGAGGAAACAGGTACAAAAGTATCTATATCCACAGTAAAACAAGTCCTATATCGACATAACCTGAAAGGCCGCTCAGCAAGGAAGAAGCCACTGCTCCAAAACCGCCATAAAAAAGCCAGACTAGGGTTTGCAACTGCACATGGAGACAAAGATCGTACTTTTTGGAGAAATGTCCTCTGGTCTGATGAAACAAAAATAGAACTGTTTGGCCATCATGACCATCGTTATGTTTGGAGGAAAAAGGGGGAGGCTTGCAAGCCGAGGAACACCATCCCAACCGTGAAGCATGGGGGTGGCAGCATCCTGTTGTGGGGGTGCTTTGCTGCAGGAGGGACTGGTGCACTTCACAAAATAGATGGCATCTTGAGGGAGGAAAATGATGTGGATATATTGAAGCAACATCTCAAGACATCAGTCAGGAAGTTAAAGCTTGGTCGCAAATGAGTCTTCCAAATAGACAATGACCCCAAGCATACTTCCAAAGTTGTGGCAAAATGGCTTAACCTCTCTGGGCCAGTGGGACGTTTGCGTCCCACCTAGTCAACAGCCAGTGGAATCGCGTCGCGCGAAATACAAATACCTCATAAATGCTATAACTTCAATTTCTCAAACATGTGACTATTTTACACCATTTTATAGATACACATCTCCTGAATCGAACCACGTTGTCCGATTTCAAAAAGGCTTTAGAGCAAAAGCAAAACATTAGATTATCTTAGGAGAGTACCCAGCCCAAAATAATCACACTGCCATTTTCAAAGCAACTAGCATGCATCACAAATACCCAAAACACAGCTAAATGCAGCACTAACCTTTGGCAATCTTCATCAGATGACACTCCTAGGACATCATATTACACAATACATGCATTTTTTGTTCGATAAAGTTCATATTGATATATAAAAACAGCATTTTACATCGGCGCGTGACATTCAGAAAATATTTTCCCTCAAATGCTTCCGGTGAATCAGCGCTACAATTTACTAAATTACTATTCGAAAACATTGGTAAATTATAATATTGTCATTCAAAGAATTATAGATTAACAGCTCGTGAATGCAACCGCATTGCCAGATTTAAAAATAACTTTACTTGGAAATCACACTTTGCAATAAACGAGGTGCTATGCTCAGAAAAATAGGCTAGGCGATACAGGTTAGCGCCATCTTGGAACCATCTAAAATCAAATATACTATTGTAAATATTCCCTTACCTTTGATTATCTTCATCAGAAGGCACTTCCAGGAATCCCAGGTCCACAACAAATGTAGTTTTGTTCGAAAAAGTTAATAATTTATGTCCCAATAGCTCCTTCTTGTTAGCGCGTTCCGAAGGCTACTCATAATGTACGAGGCGCGCGGGACTTGTCCTCACGAATGTCAAACGTTGTATAACATAAATCTTTAGGGCCTTTTTCAATCAGAACTTCAATAATATTCAAGGCGGACGATTGCATTGTCTTACTAAACGTTTCGGAATGAGAGGGTACACATGGGCGCCCGCGTCATAGTAGTAATGGCCCTCCCTCTATGACCAACTTTCCAGGCCTCTCGTTTGGTCAGTTTCTACCGGAGAAGACTCAAACCACTTTGTAAAGACTGTTGACATCTAGTTGAAGCCTTAGGAAGCCCTAACTCACGATGTGTTTCATAGGCAAAGTGTTGAAGGTGATTCCACAAATCAGATTTCCACTTCCTGCATGGAATCTTCTCAGGTTTTGGCCTGCCATATGAGTTCTGTTATACTCACAGACACCATTCAAACAGTTTTAGAAACTTTAGAGTGTTTTCTATCCAAATCTACTAATTATATGCATATTCTAGTTAATGGGCAGGAGTAGTAACCAGATTAAATCGGGTACGTTTTTTATCCGGCCGTGCAAATACTGCCCCCTAGCCCCAACAGGTTTTAAGGACAACAAAATCAAGGTATTGGAGTGGCCATCACGAAGCCCTGACCTCAATCCTATAGAAAATTTGTGGGTAGAACTGAAAAAGCGTGTGCGAACAAGGAGGCATACAAACCTGACTCAGTTACACCAGCTCTGTCAGGAGGAATGGGCCAAAATTCACCCAACTTATTGTGGGAAGCTTGTGGAAGGCTACCCGAAATGTTTGACCCAAGTTAAACAATTTAAAGGCAATGCTACCAAATACTAATTGAGTGTATGTAAACTTCTGACCCACTGGGAGTGTGATGAAAAAAAACAGCTGAAATAAATCATTCTCTCTACTATTATTTTGACATTTCACATTCTTAAAATAAAGTGGTGATCCTAACTGACCTAAAACAGGGAATTTTTACTAGGATTAAATGTCAGGAATTGTGAAAAACTAAGTTTAAATGTATTTGGCTAAGGTGTATGTAAACTTCCGACTTCAACTGTAATGAATGTAAGGTTACAAGGGGTTTCTTTACACTCCAGGACCTGCTGGGAAGAACATAACTCAAGCCAACAAAAGAATGCAAAAACAACCTCTGACATTAATGCTGGCACAGTTCCCCTCCATCTATATATTTCAAACTGCACTGTAAGTCACACTCTTTATAGATAAGCAATGTCTTTAATCTATTTGTATGAGAATAGGTCATTCCTTTATATATAAGAAAGGTACACAGTGTTCTTGGCTGCATTTAACAACACTTTTGTCCAATGTTCCAGGAAGGACAGCATTTCATGTGCCATTCTCCTTGAAATAATTTATCCTGTGTTAGTGATTCATTTTCCAAGACAACCAACAATTTCACATTTCATTATGTAACTAATAGCACACAGCTGAATTACGTGATTAGGAGCAACCGAGGTTAAGTAACATTATGCTTCCCAGGCAACACTTACTAAATGTACTGTTCTTTTAAGTGAAAGAGATTAATACATATTTTATTTTCCTCTTAGTTGTATTTATTTCGCACGATCAGTTTGCAACAGTGTATCAAACCAGTGAAATCTGTATACGATCTATAAGGCACTGTACACGGAGATGTATTTTGTCATTTGTATTACAATGGGCTGAACTACACTCCAATGTATTCTGTAACAAGATACTTTCAAGAGCTGTAATTTTTGTTTTCCTTTTTTATAGCGGTTCACCATTTTGTGGCTCCCTTTCACCTTGCATTGGTATCAGAAGTCTGATGGAAATATGGTGTGATAAAAGCGTCTGCTAAATGAACTACATGAACAGACTTTTCGTAGCAGGTTAAGGAGAATTTACATAGCAGGTTAGGAGAATTTACATAGCAGGTTAAGAGAATTTACATAGCAGGTTAGGAGAATTAGGTTAAGCTGTATCCCATCTAGACATGACCCTGAAACAAGGCCAATAACAATACCCAGTGTGCTTTGCAGTTCATTTTGGTATGTGCATTTTCACATATACAGTCAGTGCATTCAACTAAGATAAACAACAACTCATCACAGTCATAGCAAGTAAAACGTTTCTGTAACCATTGCTGAGAATGTTGTTGCTGTTCGGGCCGGCTACTTGCAAATGTATTTCTGTATTTTAAAATATAAAATACATGTATTTTAATTAAATACATTTCAAAATACAAGTATTTTGTGGTTTATTTTTGATATATTGATCTTTATGATATTTTGTAATTGTATCTTGTAATTTTTGCCCATCTCTGACTGTACAGTACATGCAAGCAGCCCAGACATTTCCTTTCCATTTTGGACATTTCAGAGTGTGCAATACACTATAAACTATATTACATCTCATGAATATACAACTTTTGATCAAGATAATACTACAATAATTAAATAAAAAATATTGAAATACACATTATATTACTGTTATAACGAAGGAGAAACATCATCAGCACACAGTAAATAACCATTGTACAGTGTATTCACATATCTGAGTTTTCAATATGTTTGCATTTTCCAGCCCCAACGGTTAAAGTTTAGAAAAGTATGTACAAAGGCATCTCAAGTTGTACAGTCATACAGTATTCAAAGTTCAAGTACAATGCACCACGTTTCACTATTGATTACTAGCAAAATCAAAACAAGTTAATCTAAGACTAAGACTATACATTAGCAAAAAGAGAAGATGACATACATTGTTTGGTCATGGAAACATACACTATATATACAAAGGTATGTGGACACCCCTTCAAATTAGTGGATTTGGCTATTTCAGTGACACCTGTTGGTGACAGGTGTATAAACTCGAGCACACAGCCATGCAATCTCCATAGACAAACATTAGCAGTAGAATGGCCGTACTGAAGAGCTCAGAGGCTTTCAACGTGACACCGTCATAGGATGTCACCTTTCCAACAAGTCAGTTCGTAAAATTTCTGCCCCGCACTGTAAGTGCTGTTATTGTGAAGTTTTTTTTAACCTTTATTTAACTAGGCAAGTCAGTTAAGAACAAATTCTTATTTTCAATGACGCCTAGGAACAGTGAGTTAACTGCCTTGTTCAGGGGCAGAACGACTTACCTTGTCAGCTTGGGGATTCGATCTTGCAACCTTTCGGTTACAAGTCCAATGCTCTAAACACTAGGCTACCTGCCGCCCCTACATGCTTCAGAGTGCTGACAAATTCAGAGTGAGTACAAATTGTCTGTCCTCGGTTGCAACACTCACTACCGAGTTCCAAACTGCCTCTAGAAGCAATGTCAGCACAATAACTGTGTCGGGAGACTTAACGAAATGGGTTTCCATGGCCGAGCAGCCGCACACAAACGTAAGATCACCATGTGCTATGCCAAGCGTTGGCTGGAGTGGTGTAAAGCTCACCGCCATTGGACTCTGGAGCAGTGAAAACGCGTTTCTGGAGTGATGAATCATGCTTCACCATCTGGCAGACTGACGAACAAATCTGGGTTTGGCCGATGCCAGGAGAACTCTTCCTGCCCAAATGCATAGTGCCAACTGTAAAGTTTGGTGGAGGAGGAATAATGGTCTGGGGCTGTTTTTCATGGATTGGGCTAGGCCCCTTAGTTCCAGTGAACGGATATCTTAACGCACCAGCATACAATGACATTCTAGTTGATTCTGTGCTTCCAACTTTGTGGCAAAAGTTTGGGGAAGGACCTTTCGTGTTTCAGCATGACAATGCCCCAGAAATGTTTTGTCGAGATCGGTGTTGAAGAACTTGACTGGCCTGCACAGAGCCCTGATCTCAACCCCATCTAACACTTTTTGGATGAATTGGAACGCCTACTGCGAGCCAGGCGATGTGTTCAGGTGTTCACATACTTTTGGTCATGTAGTGTAGTTCACAAGCTATTTTGTGAAAAGGAAAAGTTCATCAAAAACAGTAAACCACAAATGGATTTTAAGCAACTCTGAGTCTTGATATATAAACAGACCAACAAATATGAGACAGAAACTACGTCTGAGAGTGAGAAGTTGAGAACATGTTCACTGACATTTACTCCAGAGGTGCTGACCTGTTGCAGCCTCTACAACCACTGTGATTATTATTATTTGACCCTACTGGTCATCTATGAACGTTTGAACATCTTGGTACTGTTATAATCTTCACCTGGCACAGCCAGAAGAGGACTGGCCACCCCTCATAGCCTGGTTCCTCTCTAGGTTTCTTACTAGGTTCCTGCCTTTCTTGGGAGTTTTTCCTAGCCACCACCGTGCTTCTACATCTACATCTGCATTGCTTGCTTTTTGGGTAGGTTTTTAGGCTGGGTTTCTGTATAGCACTTTGTGACATCGGCTGATGTAAAAAGGGCTTTATGAATACATTTGATTGATTTGATAGAGATAATGCTTGGGAATTTTGAATAGGACTGGACATTCTGTATAACACATTACAGCATTAAAAGTACAGAAGTGATACTTTCCACCCTTCATCATTCTTCTCTCCAGTTAAACCCATCCATCCATCATTCTTTCCACAAGGTGATTCAAGTGTCCTTCGTAATGGAAGCTACGTGGCTTTTCTCCCAACACCCAACACACTAACACGACCAGTCACGTTGATGCCTTTCTCGGTAGAGGTCTCTAGCACATAAGGGTCCCTTCCATGTGTTCCCCATGGCCTGGCCCGAGGACCCTCGGGGCCCTCACAACCCAGTAGTGTTGGCCCAGGTAGGGAAGGTGTCTAGGTGGAACATGGCCCTGCCCCAGCTATTGATGGCCAGAGTGATGCACAGGATGCCGATGATGTTCATCACTATACCTGTCCTAGCCTGGGAGCGAGAGAGGGGAGGCACAACGGGGTGTGATTTCAGGGTCTGTTAGCAATCATTCATCATTCATCATTCATACTGAAATCAAATGAACTATAGGACTGGACAACTGTCCACAACTTATTAGTAAATGATTAGGATTTGTTTGCTATTATTTATTTTTGTTAATTAATAAAAAAAAGATTGACAATGCAGTAGATGATATTATCTTTGTAAAAAGGTGTACTGTAACTCACCATGTCAGAAACCTTGAGGTAGCCGTATGAGAAGACGATAGCATTGGGCGGTGTGGCCACAGGTAGCATGAAGGCAAAGGAGGCGCTGAGAGTACAAGGCACCATGACGTACAGAGGATTCATTCCAATGGACTGGGACTGAAATAAACACACAGACAGACACACATCTTCAGCTGTCTGAGCCTGGGCTAAGGAGACTCTTAGTGTGAGTCCCAAATGGCACTCGTTTCCCTACATAGTGCACTACTTTTGATCAGAGGCCATGCGCCCTAGTCAAAAGTAGTGCACTATATAGGGAATAGGGTTCCATTTGGGGTGCATACCTAATGACAACACTCTAGTCTTCTGTGCTGCTTTTCTGCACCGTAATCACTGGCTCATAAGTATCTGATTTTAGTGTTTGTAATTCTAGGGTTCAAAATCGTCCATTAGGCGTGTGCAATAAAGATGCAATTAATATGCATGCTATGTTGTTTGGGATCTGAGTAATGGCAGGCAAAATGGAAACGCACCACAGATTTCTCCAGAACGGTGTAGAATCACAATGTAATAGCAGAACATAGATTAGAATGTAAGCCTCTGAAGAGTTGTTTAGTCTCCCCAAAAAGATTCACACGACAGTAATTCTTTTGAAAAATGTTCATGTCATAATTCTCATCCCTCTGTCATGCTCTTCCTCAACGGATATAATGGATGTTATATAATATAGTTGGATTGATTTTTGTATTAGTCTGTTACAGACACATAAAACAAGCAGCTAGACCCAAAAGCACACGTCCTAGTAACCTCTCTTTCCCAGACTTCGCTGTAAGTAGTAGTTGGTTCACTAACCCCATTTTTCTTCCTACAGTATCCTTCTCCCTCTTTCACTCACCCTTTTCCACACTTATGTCATCTTCATGCTCTCCTGTTGGCTTTGACCTCAATAAATCCCTCTCTCTATACCCCAGCTTGGAACATTCCGGCATGGCCCAGCTTGGGTCCTCTCTTAGTGCTTGGTCACTGGGCACAGTGATACCATTCATCAGTGTGGATGGGGGTGGGCACCAGTACAAGCCACAGAGTTTAATTGGTGTGTTTGGCAGTGTGGCTATAGAAGGAAGGGCCCAGGGAAGGGGACCAAATGTATTAAACCCAAACAACTACAGGCCAGGGCAGCCAAACAAGGACATGTAGGCCAGCTTCCACTGGGAGTAGTTTCAATGCTGCACTCCTATAGGGGAGACTGGTAAGTACTGTACTTCACATCAAGGAGCTACAGTATTACAGCCCATTGCAAGTAGTCTACTACTACTGCTTCTGCATGTACTCTACATGTCTGAGTGTCAGAGCAGTTTACCAGACTGGACAGCTATTGTATTTCTGCTTACAGTTGTGTAATACGGTAGTATTGTGTAGTAGTGTAGCACTGTGTAGCAGAGTAGTATTGTTTAGTATTGTAGTAGTGTGTAGTAATGTAGCAGTGCAGTATTGTAGTATTGTGTAGTATTGTAGTATTGTGTAGTAGTGTAGTATTGTGTAGTAGTGTAGTATTGCGTAGTGGTGTAGTATTGTAGTAGTGTGTAGTAGTGTAGTATTGTGTAGTGGTATAGTATTGTGTAGTATGGTGCAGTAGTGTAGTATTGTGTAGCATTGTGCAGTAGTGTAGTATTGTGTAGTATCGTGTAGTAGGGCTTAGTATTGTGTTATTAATACAGAGTTGTGTGTTGAGTCTTACCATTGAGGCGAGGACAGGTAGGAAGAGAGTGGCAGTGGCCACGTTACTGGTGCACTCGGTGAAGATGGCGATCAGCAGACACAGGATGATGGCGATGGCCCAGGGTGGGATGGTGTGGAGGGGAGTCATCTGGTCCCCCATCCACATAGACAGACCTGACTCCTGCAGGGGCACATACATAACCATACAATGAGTCAAACAACCATGGTACTCTTCTTATGGTGTCGGATACATTACCAGACCCACATACATCTACATATGTACAGGTAACTGCCAAAACAAAGGACATCTGAGTAAATGAGGGATATAAAGTACATTGAAGGCAGGTGCTTCCACATTGAATGCAGGTGCTTGAGTTAACAAGCAATTTCCTTCCAGCTCTCTGCTGCCAGTGACTGGAACAAATTGCAAAAATCGCTGAAGCTGGAGACTTACATTTCCCTCACTAACTTTAAACATCAGCTATCTGAGCAGCTAACCGATCGCTGCAGCTGTACATAGTCCATCTGTAAATAGCCCACCCAATCTACCTACCTCATCCCCATATTGTTTTTATTTACTTTGCTGCTCTTTTGCACACCAGTACCACTACTTACACACCATCATCTGCTCATCATCATCTGCTCATCTACCACTCCAGTGTTAATCTGCTGAATTGTAATTACTTTGCTACTATGGCCTATTTATTGCCATACCTCCTCATGCCATTTGCACACACTGTATATAGTCTTTCTTTTTTTTCTATTGTGTTATTGACTGTTGTCACGATCGTCGTACAGAGCAGACCAAGGCGCAGCGTGAGTTGAGTTCCACATCATTTTAATTCAGTGAAACAAAAAATCCAACGACCGTGAAGTACAGCGCGCACATAGGCACTACCTGAAAGAATATCCCACAAAGCAGGTGGGAGAAAGGGCTTCCTAAATATGATCCCCAATTAGAGGCAACAATTACCAGCTGCCTCTAATTGGGAACCATACAAACCACCAACATAGAAATACAAGGACTAGAACACCCCCCAGTCACGCTCTGACCTAAACACCATAGAGAACCAAGGGCTCTCTATGGTCAGGGCTTGACAACTGTACGCTTGTTTATTCCATGTGTAACTCTGTGTTGTTGTTTCTGTCGCACTGCTTTGCTTTATCTTGGCCAGGTCGCAGTTGTAAATGAGAACTTGTTCTCAACTAGCTTACCTGGTTAAATAAAGGTGAAATTAAAAATAAACAAATAAAATGAACATTGCATTAATATGCTCATGGCGACCCAACGCCCTATTAAGACACTTTATGTTGGCGTTTCCTTTATTTTGGCAGTTACCTGTACATACTGTGTACAGTATGCAAAGACAGAAAGGTGGATTTTAGTGTACTTGTTTTCACTGAAGTGACTAAGTAAGCAGCTGATATGTCACCTGTGTGATCCCACATGATATGCCATATGTGTCATTGTATTTGGGAAGTGTACAGGGTGGAGCTGTGTTGACTAATCAAAAATGGCCCTTTGTCACAAAGATCCTGATGAAATGTAGGATGATTCAGTTCTCAGTGGGGATCTGACTTTTTTGGTTAAAATGTTTCTGTGGAAAGCAAACAAGGATTACACCGTACAGATATAGAATCTTAATTTGAGCCAGTTTGCTACAGCATATAAATAATCCTGCAGCAACTGGAAATGAATTATTATGTGGATTATAATTAATGGACATTTTAGAAGGTTGCTACATTTTTCGTACAAACTTCAGAAACCTTTTTAAACCTCAAATACACTATAAGTTTTAAATGTCCTGCATGTCATGAAAGTTCCCCTGCAACAGGGAGATCCTACATCTGTATGTGCATACTGGCCCTGTCTCTCACCTCGCTGCCCTTGGCCAGTGCGAACCCTCCCCCCAAGAGGAGAACGATGCTCCAGGGTAACTTCTTCTGGGCCACCTTCCAGGTCAGCAGAGCTGGTGTGGGGCCAGCCGGGTGCTGATGCTCTGTAGAGGGGTTAACAAATCACTGTTACAGACATGCCACTGTAATGGTCTTCAAGTCTTCATATCCTTAGATACTAAAGTAGCATACTGAATATCAGGTACCGTGCTTGTTACATTTTACGTGTGGTTTAAAAACATGGTTTACCAATGTCAAAGCTTTGGGACCTCCTGCAGCAGAAGCGTGGGGGCTTAGAAGGCAGGACGAAGAGAAGGACAGCGATGAACACTGCCACTGTGGCATCAGTTACATATCTGGAGGGAAGAACGGATAAAGAAAGGGTGACTATCTGTCAGCATTCAGACACACAATTCATGTTTTCTTGCTTCTTTTTTCTTGTGAAGTATTCAAGTATGTGGGAAGTGAGAAACATGACGATGCTCGTCGAACATCTCATCCCAAAATCATGGGCATTAACATGGAGTTGGTCCCCCATTTGCTGCAATAACAGCCTCCACTCTTCTCGGAAGGCTTTCCACTAGATGTTGGAACATTGCTGCGGGGACTTGCTTCCATTCAGCCACAAGAGCATTAGTGAAGTCGGGCACTGATGTTTGGCGATTAGGGCTGGCTCGGAGTCAGCGTTCCAATTCATCCCAAAAGTGTTCGACGGAGTTGAGGTCAGGGCTCTGTGCAGGCCAGTCATGTTCTTCCACACCGATCATGACAAACCATTTCTGTACGGACCTCGCTTTGTGCATGGGGGCATTGTCATGCTGTAACAAGAAAGGGCTTTCCACCAAGTTGGAAGCACAGAATTGTCTAGAATGCTAGTATGCTATAACGTAAAAATGTCCTTACACTGGAACTAAGGGGCCTAGCCCGAACCATGAAAAACAGCCCCAGACCATTATTCCTCTTCCACCAAACTTTACAGTTGGCACTATGCATTGGAGCAGTTAGCGTTCTCCTGGCATTGGCCAAACCCAGATTTGTCCGTCCGACTGTTAGATGGTGAAGCGTGATTCATCACTCCAGAAACGCGTTTCCACTGCTCCAGAGTCCAATGGCGGCGAGCTTTACACCACTCCAGCCGACGCTTGCATTTGCGCATGGTGATCTTAGGCTTGTGTGCAGCTGCTTGGCCATGGAAACCCATTTCATGAAGCTCCCAATGAACAGTTATTGTGCTAACGTTTCTTCCAGAGGCAGTTTGGAACTCGGTAGTGAGTGTTGCAACCGAGGACAGACAATCTTTACGCGCTATCTTTTCAGCACTCACCGGTCCCGTTCTGTGGGATTGTGTGGCCAATCACTTCGAGACTGAGCCATTGTTGCTCCTAGACGTTTCCACTTCACAATAACAGCACTTACAGTTGGCCGGAGCAGCTCTAGCAATGCAGAAATTTGACGGACTTACTTGTTGGAAAGGTGGTATCCTATGACAGTGGCACGTTGAAAGTCATTGAGCTCTTCAGTAAGGCCATTCTACTGCCAATGTTTGTCTATGGAGATTGAATGGCTGTGGGCTTGATTTTATACACCTGTCAGCAACAGGTGTGGCTGAAACAGCCAAATCCACTAATTTGAAGCGATGTCCACATCCTTTTGCATATATAGTGTATAACTTGTCAATATAATGTTTTTGTAATGGTCTCAAGTCTTCTATGTATTGATTAGGGCTGTGTCTCAAATGGCACCCTATTCCCTTTGTGGCACACTACTTTAGACCAGAGCAATATGGGCCCTGGTCAAAAGCAGTGCACTATAAAGGGAATATGATGCCATTTGGAAAGCATACTAGGCGTGTGGAATGTGCTGTGCATGTACAGTGTAGTATTTATGAACAGTAGACAGCCGTACTCTGCGTCAGCGTTGAAGATGTATGTGGCCCAGCCGGCCACGAAGCCAGGATCTCTGGTGAACCACAGAACCACCAGACAACTGAACAGACCCAGCACACTCAGCTCTCCAAAAGACATGGAGCCCAGCTGACGATGCTGCTCCTTGATCACATTGTACACAGCTATCTCTTTCTCTGTCTTCACTGCCCCACAGCCCCACGTCTTCTTAAAACTGGGAATGGAGGGAGAGAAAGGGGTTGAGGCTTAAAGGGTGACTTCAGTAGTAAATTGAATTGAGTAGGATGATCTCTGACTGAAAGATAAAACATGTCCTTTAAATCTGAAACTCACTTGAATCCCATGAAGACAAACTGCAGCCAGAGCCAAGCCAGGGTCAGCATCAGGATCATGTTGGGGAAAGCAAAGCCGAACCAGGACGCAAAATTGATGACATCTCCATTGTTAGGAAACAGTCTGAGGGAAACATAAAATATTATTAGCATTAGCACATAAAGAAAAATATGATTTGAAAGATACATAATTTGAAAGATGTACTGAAATACGCTGAGGACACAATCCATAGCTGAAGGTACCCACTGGTTCATCTGTCCCTTGAGCACCAGATTGGGGCCAGTCCCTGTGAGGGTGGCAGTGCCCCCGATGCTGGCCGCATAGCAGACACACAGCGTCATGCCCTTACACATCTTCTTCTTGTCTGCAGCTTCCTTACGCCGGATAGCCTCCATAAATGGATCTAAACAGGTCACCACAACTGGACAAACAGTCCAAATAGGAACATTAACATAGCCCAAGAAGTCACAAAGCAAAGAAAACGAATATGTATTGCACACTGCTCATACCTACGCTCCTTGATAATCTTACTTGATAAGCCCTGAGTTCATTCAATGGATAATAACCCCTTTCAATAAACTCACAAATGAACTGTTCATTAATTTGTCCTTCTCTGCTCAGTGCTCACCATGTCCCTCTGCCTGTTTCTCTGTCTGTTTGCTGTCAGTGGGTTCCTGAGGTTGGGGGTTCTCCTCAGCGCTGAGGATCACAGGCATCTCAGTCTCTGTGTAGTTGTTGAGTTGCTCCAGAACAGCCTGGACGATGGGCACCATCATGGCTGTGGTGGCTGTGTTACTGATCCACATGGACAGGAAGGCTGTCACCCCCATGAAGCCCAGCATCAGACTGGAGAGACAGGAAACCATAGAATGACATAGAGAATCATAGGAATTACAGGATCTCTATGGAGGAAACACAGGCCTCAGCAAAGAAATGTGGAATAAGAATTTTCTGTAACACTTAACTTAAAAGCATAGCATACAGGTTTAATGCTTTATAACTTGTTATAAGCAGGTATGAGCTTTTAGAAGGTCTTATAACAAGGCTTATAAAATGTTATATTCATCTACACTCTTAGAAAAAAAGAGTTCCTAAAGGGTTCTTCGGCAGTCCCCATGGGAGATCCCTTTTTGGTTCCAGGTAGAACCCTTTTTGTTTCCAGTTAGAACTCTTTTGGGTTCCTTGTAGAACCTTCTGTGGAAATGGTTCTACATGGAACTCAAAAGAGTTCTACCTGGAACCAAAAAGGGTTCTTTAAAGGGTTCTCCTATGGGGACAGCCAAAGAACCCTTTTAGGTTCTAGATAGCACCTTTTTTTCTAAGATTGTATGCAAAAAATTGTCAAAGTCTCTCAAAGGGCTTTACTGAGATGGATCAGACCAAGTAAAAGGCAGAACACCCTCTGACACAGGGAGAGTCAAATGTTAGGTAATATTTCCTCATCATGTATAATGGCAAGGTCAATACAATATAACATACCTGTAGATAGTCATAAAGATGAACTGATTTCCCTTATCTAGAGATAGATATAGTCCCACACATTGCAGGGGATTTGTATTGATGGGTTAGTTAGTTAGTTAGTTAGTTAGTTAGTTAGTTAGTTAGTTAGTTAGTTAGTTAGTTAGTTAGTTAGTTAGTTAGTTAGTTGAGGGTCACTCACAGAGCGGGGCGCACCCCTACAAAGAGCAGTACTCGGAGGGCAATGCGCTTGTGCAGGT
Organism: Salmo trutta; assembly: GCF_901001165.1. Taxonomy (NCBI): domain Eukaryota; kingdom Metazoa; phylum Chordata; class Actinopteri; order Salmoniformes; family Salmonidae; genus Salmo; species Salmo trutta. Next base: position 22,250,246 of record NC_042982.1, read on the forward strand.
TCCAGTGCTCCACTGCCACCGCCACCATCAGTCCTCCCACAAACAACATGTTGGTGTCCTTCAGGTACTGCATACACACCTGGAAAACACACACAGATAAGTGACTCATGGGTCCACGGTGCATTTGTGTATGCACATGCAAACATCTACCAATACTGTATCTACTAAAACAATGTGCAGACACCATTGTGAAGTATATTGAATGTCAGTAGGCTACTATAGTACAGTTTGATTAGTACAGTTTTATCGTAGATTCATTTATCATGTTATTGAAAGATGTCTTCACGGCTTGCAATACAGGCTGTCTTACGTCTTTGGACTGCATGATGCCAAACATGGGGAAGAGGACAGCAGGGAGCAGGGCAGTGACAGCCAGCGGTAAGGCCTCTGTACACCAGTACACTGCCATCAGGATGATTACATAGGCACATGATGCCTCCTGCACAACAAATACATAGGATCCAACAGGTCACCAACAGGTCAGAACATCCAACACACCACCACACCTGGGAATGACTGCTGGCTCTTACAGATTAAATACCCTGCTTCTCACAGCAGGACAATAATCCTGCAGCAACAGGAAATGTGAATTATTATCTGAATGATAATCAATGGAATTATTTTTGTTAGGGAAAATCAAGTTTGACATTTTAAAGTGAAAATTATAAACTTTAGAAGCCTTTTCAAACCTTGAATACACTACAATTTGCATTTCCTGCTGCTCAGGAATATTCTCTGCGACAACAGAGTGGTCAAATTAAGATAGCAGAGCTGTACTGTTGTTAGGGACAGAAAAAGGATATGGCACAAAATGAACATATCATCCTAATGGGATAGATTCTAGCTGATTGGTACTGAGACATGTTGATTGGGGTTAAAGATCACTCTGTGTTGTAATCCATAGCAGCACTTGTTTGTCTCAACTGTACACTGATCAGACCACACGTATCACTCAGCAGTCCTCTATGATGTGTGGGTGTGTGTGTGACAGATTAGTTGTGATAACGTTAGTATTGATTATGATACACTGAAACTACACACCAAAGACAAAGATAACATGCTTATAGCCCCATGTGTGATGCAGTAGTGGCAACACAAGGACAGAGTCTCAGCTTCACGGGCAACAGGGGCTCTAGTCAAAAGTAGTGCACTATAGTGAATAGGGTGCCATTTGGGATATAACCTATGACAGGAGGATTCAGTGTAACTAGTGTTCCCATGCTGAACATGACCTGCCATACAGGGTTAAAACAACAGGGAGGATGGAAGGAACAGGGAGGATGGTAGCCTAATGGTTAGGAATGTTGGACCAGTAATCAAAAGCTTGCTAGTTCAAATCCCTGGGCTGCGTTGGGGAAAAATCTGTGACTGTGCCATTGAGCAAGGCAGTTAATCCTACTTGCTCCTGTAAGTCACTCTAGATAAATAAATAGATGTCTTTAAAGAAAATGGTTCAATGCTGTAACTCACTGTTCAGGCTGCATCAACAGGTGCAAGGCGGAACAAAAATATTCAATGACTAAATGTCTCTCAACCACAGAATGCAGTTAGACCTGCTTCAGTGCCTGTCTAATTGAAGTTTAATGATAAATGTAATTATACAAACATCGTTCAAATATAGAAATTAGTCAGAAATGATCAACTCCTTTGCATTTAACAAATTAAACAATATCATTAAACAAAAATATGAAACCCGCTTACAAGATACATCAAATATATTTTCAACATAAAAACGTGTGTATAAATCTGTGCAAAACGTGTGACAATTTACATACCTTTGTTCCAATGACTAAAGGCAGCGGGAGAAGAAGTAACGGGGAAGAGACTAGAACGATCTCATTCTTCAGATTCCGAAGGGATTTCAGAAATGCTGCCATCGTTTGACTTAAGGCGATACTGTGGCAAAGAAAGTTGGAGTACTAGGGACCGGTTGTTTTGCGTCGAGCAGCTCGGGGGAGGGGAGGAATTGAAAGGGGAGGAACGGGGAGTCCCGCAGCAGATATTTTTTATTTAATTGAACATTTATTTAACTAGGCAAGTCAGTTAAGAACAAATTCGTATTTACAATGACGGCCTACCCCGGCAAAACACCCCCCTAACCCGGACGACGCTGGGCCAATTATGAACCGCCCTATGGGACTCGCGATCACGGCCGGTTGAGATACATCCAGGGCTTGAACCCGGGTCTGTAGTGACGCCTCAAGCACTGCGATACAGTGCCTTTGACCGCTGCGACACTCAGTATCCCAAAAGATAATAGGAGAGGGATGAGACCTCACGAACATAATGATGGGAGATAGACAGACAGAGAGAGAGGGTGAGAGAGAGAGAGGAGGCTTAAACTAGATTTAATGGTGGTGGGATCCTGAATACCTTTACTACAACTTTTTCGATATCACATCAATTAAGATTAATGACGGATTTTGTTTCTCTCCGAGAGAATAAACAACGATAACAATTATGTAAGTAAGCTATGACCAGTTATCTCAATATTTATTATATAATTAAATTGAACAATTGTTTATAGCTTTTGATAATAGGTTTTTCAAATGGAACTGATAACTCTAATTTTGACCGAGAAATTAGACCCTTTACTAGCTGTACACCTCATAGATAACAACATATTTACTTGCCTAAAACGAATAATGTTCGCAATTGTACATGATTAGCCAAGAAGTGTAATGATGTTCTGTGACCATTCCCTGTGTAATCCTCTGGGCCTGCACAGACAGCAGCAATCAGTCGTGGAAAAAGTATCCAATTGTCATACTTGAGGAAAAGTAAAGATTTCTAAATAGAAAATGACTGAAATAAAAGTGAAAGTCATCCAGCAAAATACTATTTGAGTAAAAGTATTTGTTTATATACAGTACCAGTCAGAAGTTTGGACACACCTACTCATTCAAGGATTTTTCTTTATTTTGACTGTTTTCTACATTGTAGAATAAAATAACACCTATGGAATCATACCAAGCCCATATTATGGCAAGAACATCTCAAATAAGCAAAGAGAAACAACATTCCATCATTACTTTAAGAAGGTCAGTCAATCCGGAACTTTTCAAGAATTTTTTAAGTTTCTTCAGGTGCAGTCGCAAAACCCATCAAGCTCTATGATGAAACTGTCTCTCATGGGGACCGCCACAGGAAAGGAAGACCCAGAGTTACATCTGCTGCAGAAGATACGTTCATTAGAGTTACCAGCCTCAGAAATTGCAGCCTAAATAAATGCTTCACAGAGTTCAAGTAACGGACACATCTCAACATAAACTGTTCAGAGGAGACTGCATGAGTCAGGCCTTCATGGTCGAATTTCTGCAAAGAAACCAATACTAAAGGACTACAATAATGAAAAGAGACTTGTTTGGGCCAAGAAACACAAGCAATGGACATTAGACCGGTGGAAATCTCTCATTCGATCTGATGAGTCCAAATTTGAGATTTTTGGTTCCAACCGCCGTGTCTTTGTGAGACGCAGAGTAGGTGAACGGATGATCTCCGCATGTGTGGTTCCCACCGAGAAGCATGAAGGAGGATGAGGTGTGATGGTGCTTTGCTGGTGACACTGTCAGTGATTTATTTAGAATTTAAGGCACACTTAATCAGCTTGGCTACCACAGCATTCTGCAGCCATACGCCATCCCATCTGGTTTGCGCTTAGTGGGACTATCATTTGCTTTTCAACAGAACAATGACCCAAAACACACCTCCGGGCTGTGTTAGGGATATTTGACCAAGAAGGAGAGTGATGGAGTGCTGTATCAGATGACCTGGCCTCCACAATCACCCGATCTTAACCCAATTGAGATGATTTGGGATGAGTTGGACCACAGAGTGAAAGAAAAGCAACCAACAAGTGCTCAGCATTTGTGGGAACTCCTTCAAGACTGTTGGAAAAGCACTCCAGGTGACTACCTCATGAAGCTGGTTGAGAGAATGCCAAGAGAGTGCAAAGTTGTCATCAAGGTGTAACGGTTGTCGTCTGGAATGGAGGACCAAAACGCAGCAGGAATGTGGATGCTCATCTTGTATTAATTTTAAACCAAGAAAACACCAAAATAACAAAAGAAGAACTCACGAACAACAAAACAGTCTTGTCATGCTCGCTCACACACACACACACACACACACACACACACACACACACACACACACACACACACACACACACACACACACACACACACACACACACACACACACACACACACACACACACACACACACACACACACACACAAAACAAGAACCAATCGCCCAATAATTAGCATTTTAATGAGGGAAATAAGTATTTGACCCCTCTGCAAAACATGACTTAGTACTTGGTGGCAAAACCCTTGTTGGCAATCACAGAGGTCAGACATTTCTTGTAGTTGGCCACCAGGTTTGCAACTCGAATCTTCAGCTCCCTCCACAGATTTTCTATGGGATTAAGGTCTGGAGACTGGCTAGGCCACTCCAGGACCTTAATGTGCTTCTTCTTGAGCCACTCCTTTGTTGCCTTGGCCGTGTGTTTTGGGTCATTGTCATGCTGGAATACCCATCCACGACCCATTTTCAATGCCCTGGCTGAGGGAAGGAGGTTCTCACCCAAGATTTGACGATACATGGCCCCGTCCATCGTCCCTTTGATGCGGTGAAGTTGTCCTGTCCCCTTAGCAGAAAAACAACCCAAAGCATAATGTTTCAACCTCCATGTTTACATTTACATTTTAGTCATTTAGCAGACGCTCTTATCCAGAGCAACTTACAGTAGTGAATGCATACATTTCATACATTTTTTTTCTGTGCTGGCCCCCCATGGGAATTGAACCCACAACCCTGGTGTTGCAAACACCATGCTCTACCAACTGAGCTACAGGGAAGGCTATTAATTTAGCAGACGCTCTTATCCAGAGCGTCTTACAGTAGTGAATGCATACATTTCATAATTTATTTTCCCCCGTACTGGTCCCCCGTGGGAATCGAACCCACAACCCTGGCGTTGCAAACACTATGCTCTGCCAACTGAGCCACACGGGAAGTGTTTGACGGTGGGGATGGTGTTCTTGGGGTCATAGGCAGCATTTCTCCTCCTCCAAACACGGCAAGTTGAGTTGATGCCAAAGAGCTCCATTTTGGTCTCATCTGACCACAACACTTTCACCCAGTTGTCCTCTGAATCATTCAGATGTTCATTGGCAAACTTCAGACGGGCATGTATATCTGCTTTCTTGAGCAGGGGGACCTTGCGGGCGCTGCAGGATTTCAGTCCTTCACGGCGTAGTGTGTTACCAATTGTTTTCTTGGTGACTATGGTCCCAGCTGCCTTGAGATCATTGACAAGATCCTCCCTCCCGTGTAGTTCTGGGCTGATTCCTCACCGTTCTCATGATCATTGCAACCCCACGAGGTGAGATCTTGCATGGAGCCCCAGGCCGAGGGAGATTGACAGTTCTTTTGTGTGTCACGTCCTAACCAGTAAAAGGGGTTATTTGTTATTGTAGTTTGGTCAGGGCGTGGCAGGGGGTGTTTGTTTTGTGTGGTTCGGGTTTTTTGGTTGATGTTCTACATTTTCTATTTCTACGTGTTTATCTAGTTTATCTATTTCTATGTTGGGGTTTTGGTAGGACCTCCAATTAGAAGCAGCTGGTTGTCGTTGCCTCTAATTGGAGGCCATATTTAGTTGGGTTAGTTTTCTCTTGTGTTTTGTGGGTGGTTGTTTCCAATATAGTCTGTGCACCTTATTGGACCGTTTTCATCGTTTGTTTTGTTTAAGTGTTTTTATCTTTTATAAATAAGAAGATGATCAATATACCCGCTGCATTTTGGTCCACTCCTTACGACGACCGTTACATTGTGTTTCTTCCATTTGCGAGTAATCGTACCAACTGTTGTCACTTTCTCACCAAGCTGCTTGGCGATGGTCTTGTAGCCCATTCCAGCCTTGTGTAGGTCTACAATCTTGTCCCTGACATCCTTGGAGAGCTCTTTCGTCTTGGCCATGGTGGAGAGTTTGGAATCTGATTGATTGCTTCTGTGGACAGGTGTCTTTTATACAGGTAACAAACTGAGATTAGGAGCACTCCCTTTAAGAGTGTGCTCCTAATCTCAGCTCGTTACCTGTATAAAAGACACCTGTGAGCCAGAAATCTTTCTGATTGAGAGGGGGTCAAATACTTATTTCCCTCATTAAAATGCAAATCATTTTATAACATTTTTGACATGGGTTTTTCTGGATTTTTTTGTTGTTATTCTGTCTCTCACTGTTCAAATAAACCTACCATTAAAAGTATAGACTGATCATTTCTTTGTTAGTGGCCAAACGTACAAAATCAGCAGGGGATCAAATACTTTTTTCCCTCACTGTACAGTAGGGTTTCACCAGGTTTGCTGCTGTTGAATCCCTAATTATGCATCTTTTTTCCCCACCATATAAAATCCATAGAATCCCAGGTCCTTACTGACCCTGAGCTGAATCTCAAAGGATCTTATATCGCCACCTCGTGAGTTTTTTGAATAGCTGCAGTTCAGTGATCCTTTGGTCATTTGTTTGCCTACCTGGATTTGTGTGGCATGATTTGTATTCTGAAAATACCAGAATTTAACAGTAAATATAAGGGGAAAATCTCTTTGCAATGTTTGTGAGGAATATTGTGTAGGTTTATGTGTGCTAAGTAACAGGTTACAATGGCATTTTTGTTGTGCCCTGGCTGAGAGCTTGACCTAAGTAACAGAAGCGCAGAAGGACAGAGAAAGCTTGACATGAATTGACCGTTTTTTCAAACCCATTTGTTAGTTTCTTTTCATCTAAACAGCACTGCAGAGTTGACCTAAAGCATTGATAGGGCACATTTGTCACAGGATTTAGACATGTTTAATGTCTCATCAAGTAGCGTAATAAATCCGGACACAATATTGCATTTTCATGATACATTTAATCCAAAACATCAGATAGAAATACTAGTATTTTTAATCAGCAGTAAACTTCATTAGAGAATGTGGGGCACCTCAGTGTGTTGTGTATTTAAAATAAAACTAAAGAAAAAAAGAAAAACAACTGTTGCTTGTTTATATTTTGACACACTTAGAACAATTCTTGCATTTCAATCCAGCTGACCATTTGGATAACTTGGGCTGTTGTCATGCATTGGAGTTGCTCATCTGGATTTGCTTCCTCTCTGACAGACAGCAGTGCAGTTCAAGGTCAATAGATAATGGTCTCAATCTCCCCACAGTGAATGAGGTTTCGGCTTACTTGGGTGGCCCACCAAAAGAGTGATGATAATGCTTGTCATTCTTGTCATCAATGGGGAACCGTACTTTATCTAGGTTGGCAGACCCTCCACTATTCTGCATAGCAGAAGCTCTAGGGTTAGGGTTGGTGATGATGCCCAGGAAGACTGGTGCTTGTGTCTTATCGTCCATGAGGGCAAAGAAGAAGGGCTGGTTGAGAGTGAAAGAGGGGTTGGACCGTGAGATGACAAGGCTGGTAGCTGCAGCAGCCTCTGCTCCCTCCTCAGTGATCTCCATACTGGACTTGTGCTGCACACTGGACACCAGCAGAGGGCCCTCAGCTATGGCTGCCAGATTGGGACTAGCAAACAACTCCCCCATACCTGAGAATAACACAAATCACACACTTAGGTATAAGAGAAAGACTGTCAGTTCTAAAGTTTTCAAAAGACTTACAGCTTCTGGCAGTAATTTCAATTAGTGTAGAAGAATAACATGGAACAATTGTTTTAAATCTTTATCGCTCCTTCCCTTGTGCTTCAAGCCTTATTATCTGTGAATGTCTTCACTAGTGTACTCACTTCACATATTAATCTAGGCTGCTGATGGATCTTCCACTACTTACCAATGTTGGTCAGAGCCTCCTGCAGGTCCTGGCTGTAGTCCAGTTTGAATTTGGGCAGCTTGACCTGCATGGGTCTCTCTCTGGGCAGGCGGTTGTACAGGTCAGAGATGTTGAGCTTTGCTGCGAGGGCTGACCTATTCACCTGGCCATTCATGGGCATCACTATCAGCAGGCTCATCTGATTGTTGAAGGGGAAGCGAGCCACCTGCACAGGAAGACAAGGAGAATGATGAGAAATAGAAGGTAATGTAGTGTGCAACAATTTTGTGCCTCAGGAAAGTAGGAAGGTGAATAGTGAAATTAAAGGAGAGAAATTACAAAAAGAAGACAATATGTAAAAAAAAAAGAAAAAAAAGGAGACAAATACCATTTGGGAGTAATATCTGAAATATAATATAACACAGTATACAGGTACAGTATATACTACATGTAGAGAGTGATGGATGGTAAAATTATGAAAAACATAAATAATCAAGCTGGGGGGGGGACAAAAGGGATTGAGTGTCTTACCTGAGCTTCCAGATCATTATCAATGAGCAGACTTAAGGGGTATTTGGGCCCCATCATCATGTCAACATTGACCATGTGCTTGTCGTCAATGTAGAAGACATCTTTGGAGGTAAATCGTGGGTCAAAACGAGCCTTCCATTCTCCTATTTAGGCCAATATGTGATTATGGAGATATTAGAAGAAAAAAAACATTTAAGGACAGACTGATAATGCCAGGCAGGAAATAGAATTGTGAATTTAGTAGATAGATACTATGACAAACCTTTGAAATGGACAGCATTGATGAGCATGAGAAGCAGATTGGGCGGCAGACTGGTCAGGAAGTCAGTCACTTTTCCATTTGTGGCCCTCTCTACCCACTCGTTGACCTCAGCCAGACCTTCCAAGGTCACTGGCTCTGAGCCATATGCATCCTGAGACTGATTAATAAACTCTGGTTTGGGCTCAAACCCTGAAACAGACATCAAAAGACTCTTTCAGACATAATCATAATGTCATCGTGAAGTCATAAAGTCAGTAACACATCAGTACTTTCTTATTTAAATCTGGCCATTTAGAGTATTGTTTCATTCAATGTCACTTGTTTGAACTTCTGAACACTCAATCATAACATGTGTCTATTGTCATTAGCTTCCTTCCATTTCCAGGTCCGTTTCCTTTATGTTCCATCAACTTCCTAACCCTCTTACTCAAGTAACCAGTGAAGGGTTGGGGTCAATAGCATTTCAACTCCCTTTCCTGCAGTCAAATGACCAAATTGCCCTCTAGTGGCCTCATGGGTAGAATGTTATTCATATTGTTCATAATTTCATAATTAATAAACATGATTTTAAACGTTGAAAATCCGATGTTTCTTTGTCAAATGATTTTGTTATATTTCAGTCTTCTGTGATGTATATAAAGTGTAATATTGGGATGTAAACTCAAAATTCACTACATTTCAACTCTATATCTGACATGGTACAGGTCCCTTCTTTTTATAAGCCCACAAATGTGTGTGAGGTGTATACTTTGGTTTCAAAGTAGATTTGTTTAAGACGACCAAGAAACACTGTGTGACCCTGATTTAGTCCACTGCAGTAAAAGGTTAAGAAAATAAACAAATTCCAATTCTAATGGTTCCTCTATGAAAAGCATTGAAGAGATTTGGAAATGGAATTTCAGTATACTTCATGAACTAACTGGAATTGAAATGGAATTGACCCCAACCCTGAAGCAGAAAGCTCTGACCTGGTTGCAGGTAGAGGCGTGAGGCCACTTGCAGGTCGCTCTTGCGGAGGCGTTCCAGGAAGTAGTGTAGAGACATGTGGTAGCAGGGCAGAGTATCTCCATGGAGATGGTGCATGAGCAGCTCCTCTGTCTCATTCATGGCTCCTAAGATACATACATAGACATGATGATGATGATGTAACATGCTGCAGCTTATTGATTATTGGACTGCAATGTTGAGTGAACTAACACACAGGCATTTAGCTGCACCTTTTATTCCTGCTGCTATCTGTACACGTGACGAATACAATTTGCATTGAGCTCTTAACATTTACAACAAACAAGTACCTATTCAATTAGGTTATGTTGAGTCTAAACGTGTCCTATGGTCACAAGTAGGGCATTATATAGGGAGTAGGGTGCCATTTGGGACATAAGCTAAGAGGTTGTGATGCTGGTACTGTAAACCATGCCAAGTACAGATGATACTGAAAGAGCATAGATAACTACATTCCTAAAATGTTTTAATCACTCCTAAAAAAAACACAAAAACAGTATGTCATACCCAGAGCCAGCTGGGAGAGCGCCAGGGATATGCTGAGGGGGGATATAATGACATTGGGCTGCTCAGGTCTTGTTTTCATCTGGCCCAATAGCTTCATGCCCAGCCTCTGGATGGCACCAGCTAAGGCCTGCCTGGATTTTGGCCTGCGAGCCTGGGCCCTACAACCCCCATCCTGTCCCTGATTATCCTCCTCAGATGAGCCCCCGCCCAGGGCACTGGCCGTCACGAGGGGATAAGCGATGCTTGTATATGAGGTGGGACTTGTGTTTTGAGGCTCCTGTGTACTGGGGGCAGAAGTCCCTGATTCCTGGAAAAGTGGATTGTGTTGGGTTAAGAGAATGTAGAGTAAAAAGGCACGTGGATGGTATGAGAGCTGTGCATTCTGCTTTGGCAACTGACCTCTTTAGGGTGGCTGGGCATCAATGGGATGAGAGGGACCAGAGGGATTGGAGCATCATTTGACACCTCTCCATTCTGCTTGAAGGGAAAAACAGTGATATGAGAATGCACATCATTCAGAAAAAGTAGTCACGATTGATGTTGATGATTAATTTCAGTGCTTTACAGTTAGTCCTTGTCTGCAGACACAGAACAACAGGAGTGATAGTAGACAAAGGTCCATGTCCATGAACAGCCAGCCTGAAACAACAGAGGGTAAAAAGCTATTACTCAATGAGACTGGCCCACTCAATTCCTGTCAATGGAATGAATGACAGGTGAAGGACGACAAGAAACTGACATTTAGGCTCGATAATCCAGTCTTTCGCAATCACAAACACAAAACAGTTCTATTAACTTCTTTAGCATGGTACAGCAGTGTATCTCATTTGAAAATAGAAAAAATTACAAAACAGACTTTTCCCTGGAAGACAACATGTATGTACTGAGGTATATCATACAAAACATTCTCACCAGTATATATATATATTTTTTTACTTAATTTGGGATGCACATTTAGAAGTCTATAATCCCGTCTCTCCCTCTAGCCTCCCTCTCTGTATGGCAACTACATTCTTAATTTAAAATGAACACCTGAAAGATGGTGACCAGGTACAAACAGTTTAACATTTTGGGCTCTCTTGCTCTGGTAAATCTGGTTAGCAAGACCAGCAGCTGGTACCACCAGCTAGCTATACTAGCTGTATCTACATAATGGCAAGCCTTGCCACAAGTACACATTGAGAGGAATTACTTTCATATTTTATGACCAGGGACATTATCCACTTGCTATTTCTTCATAACATACCAAAAACAGGAAAACAACTTTTAAAAACAGTTTGCAATTAAATGGAATGTTTGGTGACATTTGGTTTAAATGAACGCACATAATCAAAGGACAACCTCAAGTGTTATACTATTACTATAATTATAACTAGATTTTACTATTAGTCCTACTACTATTACCCTGAGGCAAAGGTTTAGCTGAAACCTTATGACTTGTATAAATGAAAGTGTAAGCCAATGAAATCATAAGCCATATCATAAATTCCCAAATGTTTGTTCTTACCTTGACAAAATTAAGATGGGAGACCTGCTATCCTGTCTAAAGAGACACACACACACTGAATGTGTAATAGCAGAATTCTTCCTTTGCAAAAGACTGGGAGTTGCTCAGCAGGCTGTTAAATTTCAACTTTTATTGATCTGTGCTTCATATATGTCACTACTTGTTTGTAAATGTAAATATTGAGACCGATTCAGGGGTTAAACAGTGAGCCTGACAGAGCCTGAAACTTGAAGCAACTCCAAACCTGGTATGAAGCAACTCCAAACCTGACAAAATTGGCATTAGACTGATTGGATGGGTAGAAACGGAACGTAGCTACACTGCATAACAGACAAAAGTTTTTACCACTCAACATAAAACAGTAGGTGGTATCTACCAGATCACATGACTGCAGCTGAGCTGACAGACATTTTTCTAAAAACATCAGGAGGGGACTTTGTCCAACAAGAACCCTAAATGTTGCGCTCTCTGAGTTGCTTGCAACAGAGAGGAGAATAAGAGAGGAGGATTTGGTGAGAACTGACATTATACAAACATTTCTGACTGAAACCTGAAACAAGCACATTGTGTAGGTAATATTTTATTAAACCTGTTAAATAAAATGAGTACTTCTCTCATCAAAATGTTGTAATGGACATCAGTTTGACCATTTCTGATTATCAAGGTGTTACTTAATTCCTTTTGAAAATAAAGTACATTTTTGATTATTAGACAATACAAAACTCAAAGGAACCACAAAAAAATCAGAGGAGCGAGCCTCGTGGGAACATGGTGACCCTTGTGGCCTGTTAAACAACTGGATGAGCCAAGGTTGACGGTTCTCTCCAAAAAAGACTGTGTTGAGGTCATGGATGGTAATGCACATCATAAAAGTGCAGAAGAGCACAGACACCCTTGGGAGCAGAGTAGACTGTCTTGAAGATTGACTAAGAACAGGAGTGAAAACTTTGGCAACAGGTGTTATGGTGGAAGAGATAAGCATCCCATTCAGGATAACAAGGTACATACACTGGCTTTTTCTTGCCATTCTTTTTCTTATACTGCCAATTTGTGATTACATATAAGGCATAGTTATTACAATAAAAAAGTCAATTGGGTCTTGGCTTGGATACTTTGTTCCTATGCTAGTCGATGTTATGGACAAATTAGAGTCCAAACACATTGCTTGCTTAATGTCTGAGTGGGTTTCATCATGATACATTACATAAAAACAACCTTTCTTTAATTAGGCCTACAAACTGATTGTTTCTATCGGCAACCATGGTTCAGAATTATTCAAAAGAAATGTTAACGACGCTAATATTAAACCATTCAATTGTAAAATAATCTTAAAATGTGATCGAGAATAGCTTGATAATGGAGCTCCTTATTGTGCAGTAGGATTTGACTATGTGACCTTGGCACACAGCAGTTACAGGTTGAAGAATCACATCGTGACTCCTTGCCATCCCACTTGTCAAGCCTTCAGCTTGTCTGCATTAAGTAGATGCATTAACACTTGTAAAATCAAATGGTCTTGTGTTGGTTTATTTTTACAATTTAGAAACAATGTAAGGTGAGATAAAGCATTACTTCTTTAGAAAGACATGGCAAATAGACTTAAAATGTTTTTTTTTTTTTCTCATCTAGAAATACAGCATAGTTATTCAGTGCACCTGATGCATGGTGATGCATTTTATTTTTATTTCACCTTTATTTAACCAGGTAGGCTAGTTGAGAACAAGTTCTCATTTGCAACTGCGACCTGGCCAAGATAAAGCATGGCAATTCGACACATACAACAACATAGAGTTACACATGGAATTAACAAAACATACAGTAGAACAAAAGAAAACAAAAAGTCTATATACAGTGAGTGCAAATGAGGTAAGTTAAGGCAATAAATAGGCCATGGTGGCGAAGTAATTACAATATAGCAATTAAACACTGGAATGGTAGATGTGCAGAAGATGAATGTGCAAGTAGAGATACTGGGGTGCAAAGGAGCAAGATAAATAAATAAATACAGTATGGGGATGAGGTAGGTAGATAGATGGGCTGTTTACAGATGGGCTGTGTACAGGTGCAGTGATCTGTGAGCTGCTCTGACAGCTGGTGCTTAAAGCTAGTGAGGGAGATATGAGTCTCCAGCTCCAGAGATTTTAGCAGTTCGTTCCAGTCATTGGCAGTAGAGAACTGGAAGGAAAGACGACCAAAGGAGGAATTGGCTTTGGGGGTGACCAGAGAGATATACCTGCTGGAGCGCGTGCTACAGGTGGGTGCTGCTATGGTGACCAGTGAGCTGAGATAAGGCGGGGCTTTACCTAGCAGAAACTTGTAAATAACCTGTAGCCAGTGGGTTTGGCGACGAGTATGAAGCGAGGGCCAACCAACGAGAGCATACAGGTCGCAATGGTGGGTAGTGTATGGGGCTTTGGTGACAAAACAGATGGCACTGTGATAGACTGCATCCAGTTTGTTGAGTAGAGTGTTGGAGGCTATTTTATAGATGACATCACTGAAGTCGAGGATCGGTAGGATGGTCAGTTTTACGAGGGTATGTTTGGCAGCATGAGTGAAGGATGCTTTGTTGCGATATAGGAAGCCGATTCTAGATTTAATTTTGGATTGGAGATGCTTAATGTGAGTCTGGAAGGAGAGTTTACAGTCTAACCAGACACCTAGGTATTTGTAGTTGTCCACGTATTCTAAGTCAGAGCCGTCCAGAGTAGTGATGCTGGACGGGCGAGCAGGTGCGGGCAGTGATCGATTGAATAGCATGCATTTGGTTTTACTTGCGTTTAAGAGCTGTTGGAGGCCACGGAAGGAGAGTTGTATGGCATTGAAGCTTGTCCGGAGGTTAGTTAACACAGTGTCCAAAGAAGGGCCAGAAGTATACAGAATGGTGTCGTCTGCGTAGAGGTGGATCAGAGAATCACCAGCAGCAAGAGCAACATCATTGATGTATACAGAGAAGAGAGTCGGCCCGAGAATTGAACCCTGTGGCACACCCATAGAGACTGCCAGAGGTCCGGACAACAGGCCCTCCGATTTGACACACTGAACTCTATCAGAGAAGTAGTTGGTGAACCAGGCGAGGCAATAATTTGAGAAACCAAGGCTGTCGAGCGTGCCAATAAGAATGTGGTGATTGACAGAGTCGAAAGACTTGGCCAGGTCGATGAATACGGCTGCACAGTACTGTCTCTTATCGATGGCGGTTATGATATCGTTTAGGACCTTGAGCGTGGCTCAGGTGCACCCATGACCAGATCTGAAACCAGATTATAATAATCTAATAATAATAATGATAATAATGATAGGTGTGGGTGTGTGAAATGTGAATCAGTCTTTTTTGGTGTTGGTTGATAGGTATGCATCTATTTGGAAAGTACCAACACTACATCAGAGCCATGTTAGGCTCCACCTTCCTGAGCAGTTCCTTTTGAAAATAATATTGACCGAGTCAAGGATAAGAATCTTCTTCATAATATAAGATCTATAGATAAATGCTAAAAGTCATAATCAAGTGTTTAGTTGCCCCATACAGTAGATCTATCCTCGAATGAGTGACACAACACTTCATCTTTATTTTGGTCGTTGACTACAGCAGAGCAGACGGGCAAAGTGCCCTCAGTTTGAGGCTCATATACAGTGGGGGAAAAAAGTATTTGATCCCCTGCTGATTTTGTACGTTTGCCCACTGACAAAGAAATGATCAGTCTATAATTTTAATGGTTGATTTATTTGAACAGTGAGAGACAGAATAACAACAAAAAAATCCAGAAAAACACATGTCAAAAATGTTATAAAATGATTTGCATTTTAATGAGGGAAATAAGTATTTGACCCCTATGACTTAGTACTTGGTGGCAAAACCCTGGTTGGCAATCACAGATGTCAGACGTTTCTTGTAGTTGGCCACCAGGTTTGCACACATCTCAGGAGGGATTTTGTCCCACTCCTCTTTGCAGATCTTCTCCAAGTCATTAAGGTTTCGAGGCTGACATTTGGCAACTCGAACCTTCAGCTCCCTCCACAGATTTTCTATGGGATTAAGGTCTGGAGACTGGCTAGGCCACTCCAGGACCTTAATGTGCTTCTTCTTGAGCCACTCCTTTGTTGCCTTGGCCGTGTGTTTTGGGTCATTGTCATGCCGGAATACCCATCCACGACCCATTTTCAATGCCCTGGCTGAGGGAAGGATGTTCTCACCCAAGATTTGACGGTACATGGCCCCGTCCATCGTCCCTTTGATGCGGTGAAGTTGTCCTGTCCCCTTAGCAGAAAAACACCCCCAAAGCATAATGTTTCCACCTCCATGTTTGACGGTGGAGATGGTGTTCTTGGGGTCATAGGCAGCATTCCTCCTCCTCCAAACACAGTGAGTTGAGTTGATGCCAAAGAGCTCCATTTTGGTCTCATCTGAACATAACACTTTCTCCAGTTGTCCTCTCAATCAATCAGATGTTCATTGCCAAACTTCAGACGAGCATGTATATGTATTCTTGAGCAGGGGGACCTTGCGGGCGCTGCAGGATTTCAGTCCTTCACAGCGTAGTATGTTACCAATTGTTTTGTTGGTGACTATGGTCCCAGCTGCCTTGAGATCATTGACAAGATCCTCCCGTGTAGTTCTGGGCTGATTCCTCACCGTTCTCATGATCATTGCAACTCCACGAGGTGAGATCTTGCATGGAGCCCCAGGCCGAGGGATATTGACAGTTCTTTTGTGTTTCTTCCATTTGCGAATAATCGCACCAAACGTTGTCACCTTCTCACCAAGCTTCTTGGCGATGGTCTTGTTGCCCATTCCAGCCTTGTGTAGGTCTACAATCTTGTCCCTGACATCCTTGGAGAGCTCTTTGGTCTTGGCCATGGTGGAGAGTTTGGAATCTGATTGATTGCTTCTGTGGACAGGTGTCTTTTATACAGGTAACAAACTGAGATTAGGAGCACTCCCTTTAAGAGTGTGCTCCTAATCTCAGCTCGTTACCTGTATAAAAGACACCTGTGAGCCAGAAATCTTTCTGATTGAGAGGGGGTCAAATACTTATTTCCCTCATTAAAATGCAAATCAATTTATAACATTTTTGACATGCGTTTTTTCTGGATATTTTTGTTGTTATTCTGTCTCTCACTGTTCAAATAAACCTACCATTAAAATTATAGACTGATCCTTTCTTTATCAGTGGGCAAACGTACAAAATCAGCAGAGGATCAATTACTTTTTTCCCCCACTGTAAGTAGTCCTTAAGTGGTCCTCTCTCTCTGTAGTAAAAGCATGTTTTGAGGACTTCACCACTTGCCTCATCAGCGGGTCTAGCCTCGATCCCACACGGGAGGAGCGGAGAGAGGCTCAGGATACAGGCAACACGCTTTAGGAATAGGACACCTTCAGCAAAAGTCAACAGCAGAGTCTATAGCTAGCTGAGCCAGTTTGTTATACGTTAGCCCCTAAGCTAGCAGCCTGATGGCCCCATTCTCTGAACCCAGCAGCAGGAGCCTCTTGGTGGGCAGCACAGCCAGGCTGGTGACGGTTCCACGAAAGTTCTCCAAGCTGAGCTTGGTGCTGCTGGCTGGGCTGGCAGAGATGTTCATCATGGAGTACACCCTTATCTTGTTGGCCACGGTGACCGCCACGATCTCTGCCCCGTACAGGTCGAAGGCATGGACCGGGTTGGAGGGTCACTTGTACTGGTGGAGGGGCTTGTGTTCCAGGTCTTTCCACACAGTCAGAGTGTGGTCAGTGGACAAACTGATGACCAGGTTTCCCTCAGCAGCCTGCAAAACACACAGGAGACCACAGTCAGAGAGCACTGTGTGTGTACACTCACAAACACCCACACCAACCCACGCTCACACCCACACACCCATGCGCTCACCCTGACAAAACTGGATTAAAATGAGCACTCGTATATTCTTTGTTTGGACATTACACATTTTTATTTTTTTATTTTATTTAACCTATTTAACTAGGCAAGTCAGTTTAGAACAAATTCTTATTTACAATGATTGCCTACCAAGAGGCAAAAGGCCTCCTGCGGGGACGTGGGCTGGGATTAAAAATAATAAATAAATATAATATAAATATAGGACAAAACACACATCAGGACATGAGAGAAAACACAACACTACATAAAGAGAGACCTAAGACAAAAACATAGCAAGGCAGCAACATATGACAAGACAGCATGGTAGCAACACAACAACATGGAAGAAACACAACATGGTAGCAGCACAAAACATGGTACAAACCGCACAAAGGGCAAGAAGGTAGAGACAATAATACATCACACAAAGCAGCCACATCTGTCAGTAAGTGTCCATGATTGAGTCTTTGAATACAGAGATGACCAGTTTACAGAGGAGTATCCAGTGCAGTGATGTGTCCTATAAGGAGCACTGGTGGCAAATCTGATGGCCGAATGGTAAAGAACATCTAGTCGCTCGAGAGCAGCCTTACCTGACGATCTATAAATTACGTCTCCGTAATCTAGCATGGGTAGGATGGTCATCTGAAGCAGGGTTAGTTTGGCAGCTGGGGTGAAAGAGGTGCGATAACAATAGAAGAAACCAAGCCTAGATTTAACTTTAGCCTGAGGCTTTGATCTGTGTTGAGAGAAGGTCAGTGTACCGTCTAGTCATACTCCCAAGTACTTGTATGAAGTGACTATCTCAAGCTCTAAACCCTCAGAGGTAGTAATCACACCTGTGGGGAGAGGGGCATTCTTCTTACCAAACCACATGACCTTTGTTTTGGAGGTGTTCCGAACAAGGTTAAGTGTAGAGAAAGCTTGTTGGACACTAAGAAAGCTTTGTTGTAGAGCGTTTAACACAAAATCCAGGGAGGGGCCAGCTGAGTATAAGACTGTATCATCTGCATATAAATGGATGAGAGAGCTTCCTACTGCCTGAGCTATGTTGTTGATGTAAATTGAGAAGAGCGTAGGCCAAGGATCGAACATTAGGGTACACCTCTGGTGACAGGCAGTGGCTGAGACAGAAGATTTTCTGACTTTATACACTGCACTCTTTGAGAGAGGTAGTTAGCAAACCAGGCCAAAGACCCCTCAGGAGGGACCAATAATCATCAGCCGGCCCACAAGAATGGAATGGTCTACTGTATCAAAAGCTTTGGCCAAGTCAATAAAAATAGCAGCACAACATTGCTTAGAATCAAGGGCAATGGTGACATCATTTAGGACCTTTAAGGTTGCAGTGACACATCCATAACCCGAGCGGAAACCAGATTGCATACCTGAGAGAATACTAGACATCAAGAAAGCCAGTCAGTTGATTATTGACAAGTTTTTCCAACACTTTTGATAAACAGGGAAAAATAGAAATAGGCCTATAACTGTAAGGATCAGCTTGATCTCCCCCTTTAAATAAAGGACAAACTGTGGCTGCCTTCCAAGCAATGGGAACCTCCCCAGAAAGGAGAGACAGGTTAAAAAAGTTGGCGATAGGCTTGACGATGATAGGGGATACAATCTTCAGTGGCGCACCTCAAACATGGGAGAACTGACAGAGTAATCCATAAATATTACAGCAATGAGGAGTCTAGGTCATTTCTGGATGGACCAGTGAGACTCAGTATAGCCTTTATAATGAGTAACTCCTGTCCATATTTACCTGAACTTGAGCCTCTAAAGCCAGAGACACAATCCTTGACCCCACCAATCAGGGTTAAGTCAAGTTTGCTCAGCTCTAGTGCTTTGTTGACTGCTTCTGAACAAACCCTCTGGGTACAACTGTCACTTGACTCACGTTAAAATTTCACCACCACCACCAATATGGAACAGCAGAATAAAACAGTAAGCTGCAACTCTGCCTCGTGTTTATCAGCTGACTGACTGCTGAACATTTTAGAGCCCTACATACTTCCCTGAGAGGAACATGTGAAGGACTGACTGGCCAGAGATAGTGGCTGCGTCTGAAATGGCATCCTATTCCCTGTATAGTGCACTACTTCTGACCAGGGCCCAAAGGGAGAGAATAGAGTGGCATTTGGGATGCAGCCAGTATGTCAAGCAGCAGAAACATGTTGATGGGAAAAGGCCCATTATGTAACAAAGCTCCGCAGGCCAAATAACTGACTGTGTGAGAGAGTGGGAGCAGTCAGTGCTAGGAGACAAGGTTCACTTTATATCCCTCAATATCCATTGTTTATGCCGCTGGTGAAATCCAATAGCTAACCGCAGTAAAAAATAATCACTATCCAACGGGAACATGAATCCGTATTGATTTGAAACCACTGCTCTAGCAATCGTCAGTGTGAAATTACCAAAAAACATGCACGTGCAGACACTGAACACACACCTACCCAACCCCCCCCCCCCCACACACACACCTCTTAATCTGCAGGATGTCTCCCTCGTGGGCGGGCCAGCCTCTCAGCACCAGGCTTGTGCGTGCGTCTAGCAGCACGATGAAGCCAGAGGAGAAGCCTGCAGCCACGGTGCACCCTCCAGGGCTCACGGCCAGGTAGCGGATCAGTCCGGCACTCACGTTGTGGTACGCCAGCCGTTAGCTCTGCTGCAGAGGATACGTTCATTAGAGTTACCAGCCTCAGAAATCAGCAATTAACTGCAGCAATTATAAATTCAATCAGCAATTAATGAGTAGGTGTGTCCAAACGTTTGACTGGTACTGTATATAAATTATATTTATGTTCTTTTTTTAGGGAAGAGCATTGACTCTGGCATGTCAGGCAGGCCAAGACTAGGAAGATTAGAAGCAATAGGAAAAAGCTATTCTATTCCATTACACTGATAAATAACATGGGATAATAAGTCAGAAAAGCATGGTACCGCCCCAAATGGCACCCTATCCCTTACATAGTGCACTACTTTTGACCAGACCACTAGATTAGCATAAAAAGGATGGAGACTAAACAGGGGAGTGAGCAGGGTAGTTTTTCTCTGGGTTTGGTAGGTACCTGCAAGCCTGGGTCGATGAAGCGGAGGAGAGTCTGCACTGCCAAACACTACACTACAGTGAGGAGCAGGCATGGTGGTCACTGCTGTGATGGGGGATCTTCCCATCCAGGGCCTCATAAGAGCAGATCTGTTCACCTGGACACACACAGGAAGAGGAGAGCTTTATTTCCCAATACTTTATGTATGTTCGGAAGCTTTCACATAATATTTACCTAATTTCTTATTATAATTAAATATGTAGTGGAATTAAAATAAAAATCACTCAGTTAAATGAAAAACATTCTGTGTACTCCAACAAAACAAAAGCAGAGAGTCAACTCAACACGTCTCCTCCCCACTGACCTGTGATCTGGTCTGAGAGGTGCACGGTGCCGTCACAGCTGACCACCCTCCAGTTGGCCAACACAGAACACAGACTTCTTATGATCCATGTAGGTCAGCCTTGGCTCCACCACCCGCGTCACGTCGCAGGGGTTATAGAGGGGCCACAGCTTCACTGTTTTGTCCGTGCTACCAGACAGGAAGTAGTCCTCCCCAGCAAGCGGAGCCAAACACTTAGCCATGCCCGAATGGGCCAGGAAGCTCTGCAGGCGGATCTGGTGGAAGTCGAAGTGGGGATCCTGCTGGTTGAGACTGATCTCATACTGCCAGCAGGCCAGCCAGTTGCCCTGCAGGGAGCGGCCACTGCGAGGGAGCTACCCTGTCCTGTCCTTGGACCCTGCTGGGGGGGGGGGGGCATCAGGACTGCCAGGACTCACCCTGGAGTGGTAGGACTGGGCCAACCTCCAGACCAGCTCGTGGTTGGAAACCAGCTTATGGATCGCTACATTACCTGGGCCAGGGCCAAAGGACACAATGCTTTGACAACCATCAAGGACATACAGTTGAAGTCGGAAGTTTACATACACCTTTGCCAAATACATTTAAACTCAGTTTTTCACAGTTCCTGACATTTAATCGCAGTAAAAATTCCCTGTCTTAGGTCAGTTAGGATCACCACTTTATATTAAGAATGTGAAATGTCAGAATAATAGCAGAGAGAGAATGATTTATTTCAGCTTTTATTTCTTTCATCACACTCCCAGTGGGTCAGAAGTTTACATACACTCAATTAGTATTTGGTAGCATTGCCTTTAAATTGTTTCACTTGGGTCAAATGTTTTGGGTAGCCTTCCACAAGCTTCCCACAATAAGTTGGGTGAATTCTGTCCCATTCCTCCTGACAGAGCTGGTGTAACTGAGTCAGGTTTGTAGGCCTCCTTGCTCGCACACTCTTTTTCAGTTCTGCTCAGAAATTTCCTAAAGGATTGAGGTCAGGGGTTTGTGATGGCCACTCCAATATCTTGACTTTGTTGTCCTTAAGTCAATTTTCCACAACTTTGGAAGTATGCTTGGGGCCATTGTCCATTTGGAAGACCCATTTGTGACCAAGCTTTAACTTCCTGACTGATGTCTTGAGATGTTGCTTCAATATATCCACATCATTTTCCTCCCTCAAGATGCCATCTATTTTGTGAAGTGCACCAGTCCCTCCTGCAGCAAAGCACCCCCACAACATGATGCTGCCACCCCTGTGCTTCACGGTTGGGATGGTGTTCTTCGGCTTGCAAGCCTCCCCCTTTTCCCTCCAAACATAACGATGGTCATTATGGCCAAACACTTCAATTTTTGTTTCATCAGACCAGAGGACATTTCTCCAAAGTTCAATCTTTGTCCCCTGTGCAGTTGCAAACCCTAGTCTTGCTTTTTTATGGCGGTTTTGGACCAGTGGCTTCTTCCTTGCTGAGCGGCCTTTCAGGTTATGTCGATATAGGACTCGTTTTACTGTGGATATAGATACTTTTGTACCTGTTTCCTCCAGCATCTTCACAAGGTCCTTTGCTGTTCTTCTGGGATTGATTTGCACTTTTCACACCAAAGTACATTCAAATCTAGGAGACAGAACATGTCTCCTTCCTGAGCGGTATGACGGCTGCGTGGTCCCATGGTGTTTATACTTGTGTACTATTGTTTGGACAGATGAACGTGGTAACTTCAGGCGTTTGGAAATTGCTCCCAAGGATGAACCAGACTTGTGGAGGTCTATCATTTTTTTTCAGAGGTCTCTGCTGATTTCCCCATGATGTCAAGCAAAGAGGTACTGAGTTTGAAGGTAGGCCTTGAAATTCATCCACAGGTACAGCTCCAATTGACTGAAATTATGTCAATTAGCCTATCAGAAGCTTCTAAAGCCATGACATCATTTTCTGGAATTTTCCAAGCTGTTTAAAAAGGCATACACTTAGTGTATGTAAACATCTGACCCACTGGAATTGTGATACAGTGAATTATAAGTGAAATAATCTGTCTTTACACAATTGTTGGAAAAATTACTTGTGTTATGCACAAAGTAGATGACCTAACCAACTTGCCAAAACTACAGTTTGTTAACAAGAAATTTGTGGAGTGGTTGAAAAAAAGAGTTAATGACTGCAACCTAAGTGTATGTAAACTTCCGACTTAAACTGTGTAAGGAACATGTAGAATTCAGATTTTAAGATGGATTGTATGCATTTATAAAATTGTTTGTGTGTGTGCGCGCGCGTGTCTCACCTATGAAGGCAGTAGAAGGGGATGTTGGAGGCATATGCCATCTCAGGGTTAAACACGGCCTGCAGCTCCTCCAGAACCCCCAGCTCACACGTCACCTCTGACCCCTCCGGCGTACACACATCCAGCAGGGTGCATTCTCCCACCTCCCTGCAGGGGGAGCTCTCCATCTGCGCCACACAGAGGACAGCTCAATGGAATGAAATAATTTTAAAAAGTCTCACAACTTCACATAAGTTAGGAGACTGAGCTCATATCAAAACTGACATATTTGAATTTCCTGGCTTTTAACCAGCCTAACTTCACTTAAAACATTTTGGTGTTTAATATATACAGTTTCAGAATGCCTACCTTCCAGTAAGGCCAGTGTTTCCCTGTCCCTGTAGGCACTGCAGCAGGGAGAAGACAGTGAAGAAGCGTTTCAGGGTCTCTACCATGTGTTGCTGCACCATCTCCCTGCCGATGCGCAAGCAGATGAGTCATCAGGCGGAGGGTCTTCAGACACACAGCCGAACGTGCCTGCACTCCACTGGGGAACCTGAGGACAGAACAGAGTGGCAGATTCAATAGAACACTGTTTAACATTATACCCAATGTCTATTTCATTTCAATGTAACACTATGAATTTATGTGGGAAATAATGTTTTCTTGCATGTTTCAGTCTCCAAGGTCTTATGTTACACTGAACAAAAATACAAACATGTAAAGTGTTGGTCCCTCCTTCACTAAGATAATCCATCCACCTGACAGGTGTGGTATATCAAGAAGCTGATTAAACAGTATGATCATTACACAGGT
Source organism: Salmo trutta (assembly GCF_901001165.1). NCBI lineage: Eukaryota > Metazoa > Chordata > Actinopteri > Salmoniformes > Salmonidae > Salmo > Salmo trutta. Next base: position 22,274,188 of record NC_042982.1, read on the forward strand.
GCACCCTGTGCTGGGGACAATAAAAGACCACTAAAATGTGTAGTTTCGTCACATGAATACACATTATACATGAATATATTGAACCTTCTTTTTGAGATGGTTTTTCCTTCTCATTTTAGTTATCTATTAATTTCTAAAAACAATTTTTGAGAGAGCGTGCAATTGGCATGCTGACTACAGGAATGTCCACCAGAGCTGTTGCCAGAGAACTGAATGTTCATTTCTCTAACATAAGCCTGCAACGTCATTTTAGAGAATTTAGCAGTTAAGTCCAACAGCCCTCACAACCATAGACCATGTGTAACCTCACCAGCCAAGGTCATCCAGCTTCTTCACCTGCGGGATCGTCTGAGACCAGCCACCTGGCCAGCTGATGAAACTGTGGGATTGCACAACCGAAGAAATTCTGCACAAACCGTCTCAGGGAAGCTCATCTGTGTGCTCGTCGTCCTCACCAGGGTCTTGACCTGACCGCAGTTTGGCATCGTAACCGACTTCAGTGGGCAAATGCTCACCTTCAATGGCCACTGGCACGCTGGAGAAGTGTGCTTTTCACAGATGAATCCGGGTTACAACTGTACCGGGCAGATGGTAGACAGCATGTATGGTGTCATGTGGGCGAGCGGTTTGCTGATGTCAACGTGGTGAACAGAGTGCCCACGGTGGTGGTGTTAGCTACGGACACTGAACACAATTGCATTTTATCGATGGCAATTTGAATGCACAGAGATACAGTGACGAAATCCTGAGGCCCATTGTCGTGCCATTCTTCCGCAAGCCATCACCTCATGTTTCAGCATGACGCAAGAATCTATACACAATTCCTGGAAGCTGAAAATGTCCCAGTGCTTTCATGACCTCGTGCATTTCTGTGTTAACCCTATAACCACATGGAATTAATAAAAAAAAATAGACGTTCATCGTTAATAAGTCAAATTTCAATTTAAACTTTGAGATCTTGTTGAGTTGTTAGTATGTACAGTGCCATTCAAAAGTTTGGACACACCTACTCATTCAAGGGTTTTTCTTTATTTTTACATTATAGAATAATAGTGAAGACATCAAAACTATGAAGTAACACATATGGAACCATGTAGTACATTTTTTTTAAAGAAAATTCTAAATATACTTTACATATTTGATTCTTTAAAGTAGACACCCTTTGCCACACTCTTGGAATTCTCTCAACCAGCTTCACTAGGAATGTTTTTCCAAAAGTCTTGATGTGTTCCCACATATGCTGAGCACTTGTTGGCTGCATTTCCTTCACTCTGCGGTACAACTCATCCCAAACCACCTCAATTCTGTTGAGATCGGGTGATTGTGGAGGCCAGGTCATCTGATGCAGCACTCCATCACTCTCCTTCTTGGCCAAATAGCCCTTACGCAGCCTGGAGGTGTTGGGTTATTGTCCTGTTGAAAAACAAATGGTAGTCCCACTAAGCGCAAACCAGATGGGATGGCGTATCGCTGCAGAATGCTGTGGTAGCCATGCTGGTTAAGTGTGCCTTGAATTCTAAATAAAATCACTGACAGTGTCAACAGCGAAGCACCCCCACACCTCCTCCTCCATGCTTTACGGTAGAAACCACACATGCGGAGATCATCCGTTCACCTACTTGGCGTCTCACAAAGACACAGCGGTTGGAACCAAAAATCTCAAAGTCTAATGTCCATTTCTCGTGTTTCTTAGCCCAAGCAAGTAGTGGTTTCTTTGCAGCAATTCAACCATGAAGGCCTGATTCACGCAGTCTCCTCTGAACAGTTCATGTTGAAATGTATCTGTTACTTGAACTCGGTGAAGCATTTCTTTGGGCTGCAATCTGATGTGCAGTTAACTCTAATGAACTTATCCTTTGCAGCAGAGGTAACTCTGGGTCTTCCTTTCCTGTGGCGGTCCTCATGAGAGCCAGTTTCATCATAGTGCTTGATGGTTTTTGCGACTGCATTTGAATAAACTTTCAAAGTTCTTTACATTTTCCGGATTGACTGACCTTCATGTCTTAAAGTAATGATGGACTGTCATTTCTCTTTGCTTATTTGAGCTGTTCTTGGGGCGGCAGCGTAGCCTAGTGGTTAGAGGCAGTTAACCCACTGTTCCTAGGCTGTCATTGAAAATAAGAATTTGTTCTGAACTGACTTGCGTAGTAAAATAATATGGACTTGGTATTTTACCAAATAGGGTTATCTTCTGTATAACACACCTACCTTGTCACCACACAACTGATTGGCTCAAATGCATTGAGGAAAGAAATTCCACAAATTACCTTTTAACAAGGCACACCTGTTAATTGAAATGCATTCCAGGTGACTACTTCATGGAGCTGGTTGAGCGAATGCCATGAGTGTGCAAAGCTGTCAAGGCAAAGGGTGGCTACTTTGAAAAATGTCAAATATAAAATATATTTTGATTTGTTTAACACTTTTCTGGTTACTACATGATTCCATATGTGTTATTTCATAGTTGATGTCTTCACAATTATTCTACAATGTCGAAAATAGTAAAAAGTGAAGAAAAACCCTTGAATGAGTAGGTGTCCAAACTTTTGACTGGGATGTGTGTGTGTGTTGGGTTTACCTACCCCATCCTGGGTGAGGTGAGCAGGTCCAGCAGGGGCAGCAGAACGTCCTGGTTGATCTTCAACAGCATGTCCATGAGGGTGGAGTCAGACAGGAACACAATGATCTTCTGGGTCAGAAACACTGCTCCCAGCAGACCTGCCTTACGGGTGTTCAGCTCTGGAAAGACCGGAAAAAAGCTGTGCAGCAACACTCCCCATCCAACCTGACAGAGCTTGAAAGGATCTGCAGAGAAGAAATTGGAGAAACTCTCCAAATACAGGTGTGCCAAGCTTGTAGCGTCATACCCAAGGCCAAAGCTGCTTCAACAAAAGTACTGAATAAAAGGTTTGAATATTTACATGAATGTGATTTAAAAAAAATTGTTGCTAAAATTGATAGAAAATGTTTTTGCATTGTCATTATTGGGTATTGTGTGTAGATCAATGAGGGGAAAAAAATATATTTTAAAATAAGGCAGTAAAGTAACAAAATGTGGAAAAAGTGAAAGGTTCTGAATACTTTCCACATGCACTGTATATAAAATCCAGTCTCACTTTATCAAAGGCCTTTTCAAAATACGCTGTGAATACCAGGCCTGGCTTCTTAGATGTTTCATGTTGTTCTATTATTTCTAGTAGTTGTCGTATACTGTCTCCAATGTATCATCTATGTAAAAAAAACCTGTCTGATCAGGATGAACAATACCTGACAAAACCTTTTTAATCCTGATTGCTATGCATTTCGCTAGTGTTTTTGCATCACAACATTGACGTGTAAGAGGACTCCATTTTTTTTAGATGACTGGATCTTTATATTTGCCATCTGTGTCTTTTTTTAATAATAGTGAAATCAGACCTTCCCGCTGAGTACCTGACAGTCTACCATTTATATACGAGTAGTTCAAACAAGCTAATTATGGAACTTTGAGTATATAAAAAGACAATATACCTGTACCGGTATCCCATCAAGCCCTGGGGTTTTTCCCAGACTGAAAGGATTTAATAGTCTCAAAAAGTTATTCCTCTGTAATTTGGCCTTCGCACTGATATTTTTGTGCATTTGTTAATTTTTCTTTTTATTATTTGGAAAGAATTACTTACAGTAATCGTTATTCAGAGGGTGAGGATGAGACAAAAAAGAAAATGTAAGCTTATTATTCTCCCCCATTCCTTTTCCCACACAACTTAATCTAAGGATGTAGAGCGAGTTTCCTGTAAACAGTATGTTATATTCCTTCTCTTTTAGCCATGTAAAGACTGATTGTCTTTTCTTCTAAAAATTGGCTATGCTGTCACAATTATAACTGGCAATACTTATTTCCCCCCTTTACCATAACTAGATACTATTCTCAGTCTACATTCACCATAAATAGTGCTTGTAAAGTTACTACCATTAGAGGTATTACGATGGTCAAAAATAGAGATTTCAAATGTCTGATGTTTAGTATTCAAGAAACAGGTTCGAGCAATATGCACAAACCAACTGGTGTTTTCTTTTCTGTTTTATTCCCTTGCCTGTTTGCCTGTGAGCCAATGCCACAGATGTTAGAAAATTGAGTCAGGATATTATGTGTGTAGTAGATTTGAGTAGGTTGATGTGTATAATATTGGATGTGATTTTGTGAGAGTGTGTATGATGTCTGGATAAGACTAAGACTATAATGTGTGATATCTAAATAAATAATTACCCAACCAATTTGCATGGTTGAGTGTCTATGTGTGTAACATGAAGTGAGTATAGCCTTCATATTCAGGATGATAATTGTAATCTATATTAGAGGTCGACCGATTATGATTTTTCAACACCGATGCCGATTAATCGGCCGATTTTTATTTATTTATTTGTACATTTTAGTCATTTAGCAGACGCTCTTATCCAGAGCGACTTACAGTAGTGAATACATACATTTCATTTTTTGTCATTTTTTTTGTACTGGCCCCCCGTGGGAATCGAAACCACAACCCTGGCGTTGCACACACTATGCTGGCGTTGCAAACACCATGCTCTACCAACTGAGCCACAGGGAAGGCTAATAATGACAATTACAACAATACTGAATGAACACTTATTTTAACTTAATATAATACATAAATAAAATCAATTTAACCTCAAATAAATAATGAAACATGTTCAATTTGGTTTAAATAATGCAAAAACAAAGTGTTGGAGAAGAAAGTAAAAGTGCAATGTAAGAAAGCTAACGTTTAAGTGCCTTGCTCAGAACATGGGAACATATGAAAGCTGGTGGTTCTTTTAACATGAGTCTTCAATATTCCCAGGTAAGAAGTTTTAGGTTGTAGGTATTATAGGAATTATAGGACTATTTCTCTCTATACGATTTGTATTTCATATACCTTTGACTATTGGATGTTCTTATAGGCACTTTAGTATTGCCAGTGTAACAGTATAGCTTCCGTACCTCTCCTCGCTCCTACCTGGGCTCGAACCAGGAACACATCGACAACAGCCACCCCTGAAGCAGCGTTACCCATGTAGTGCAAGGGGAACAACTACTCCAAGTCCCTCCTGATACTCCCTCCTGTCTCAGCCTCCAGTATTTATGCTGCAGTAGTTTATGTGTCGGGGGGCTAGGGTCAGTCTGTCACATCTGGAGAATTTCTCTAGTCTTTTCCGGTGTCCTGTGTGAATTTAAATATGCTCTCTCTAATTCTCTCTTTCTCTTTCTTTCTTTCTCGGAGGACCTGAGCCCTAGGACCATGCCTCAGGACTACCTGGCTTGATGACTCCTTGCTGTCCCCAGTTCACCTGGCCGTGCTGCTGCTCCAGATCCAACTGTTCTGCCTGCAGCTATGGAACCCTGACCTGTTCACCGGACGTGCTACCTGTCCCAAACCTATTGTCCCAGACCTGCTGGAACCCTGACCTGTTCACCGGACGTGCTACCTGTCCCAGACCTGCTGTTTTCAACTCTCTAGAGACAGCAGGAGCGGTAGAGATACTCTCAAAGATCGGCTATGAAAAAGCCAACTGACACTTACTCTTGTGTTACTGACTTGTTGCACCCTCTACAACTACTATGATTATTATTATTTGACAATGCTGGTCATTTATGAACATTTGAACATCTAGGCCATGTGCTGTTATAATCTCCACCCGGCACAGCCAGAAGAGGACTGGCCACCCCTCATAGCCTGGTTCCTCTCTAGGTTTCTTCCTTTCTAGGGAGTTTTTCCTAGCCACCGTGCTTCTACACCTGCATTGCTTGCTGTTTGGGGTTTTAGGCTGGGTTTCTGTACAGCACTTTGAGATTTCAGCTGATGTAAGAAGGGCTATATAAATACATTTGATTTGAAGTCTCAGAGCGAGTGACGTTTGAAACGCTATTAGCGTGCACCCGCTAACTAGCTAGCCATTTCACATCAGTTACACCAGCCTAATCTTGGGAGTTGACAGGCTTGAAGTAAGTCATAAACAGCACAATGCATTGCGAAGAGCTGCTGGCAAAACACACGAAAGTGCTGTTTGAATGAATGCTTACGAGCCTGCTGGTGCCTACCACCGCTCAGTCAGACTGCTCTATCAAATCATAGACTTAATTATAATAAACACACAGAAATACGAGCCTTAAGTCATTAATATGGTCGAATCCGGAAACTATGATCTCAATGTCACAGAATATGTCGTACTCTTCGGCGAATATGTCGTATTTAAGAGAGAAGGACCAAGGCGCAGCGGGATTGTGGACACTCATGTTTATTAAAGGAAACATGTAAGGCATCCACTTGAACAAAAAAAACAATAAACAGTACTTACAATGGTAACAGTGTGGCAGGCTCAAACCAACGCACTGCACACAAACAATTCCCCACAACCCCAAAGACAAACACACACACCTATATAGGACTTCCAATCAAAGGCAACTATACACACCTGCCTTCAATTGGAAGTCCCAATCATCAACATTAAACAAACACAAACCACCTGCCACATCCTGACCTAGACTAAGCAATATGCCCTCTGCTGGTCAGGACGTGACACTCAAAAACAAAACGTTTTTTTTCTTTCAGTGAAATACGGAACCGGTCCGTATTTTATCTAACGGGTGGCATCCCTAAGTCTAAATATTCCTGTTACAATGCACAACATTCAATGGTATGTCATAATTACGTACAATTCTGGCAAATTAGTTCGCAACGAGCCAGGCAATAAAAGCAAGAGCAGTGACACAATTTCATGCTAGCAGGCAATATTAACTAAATATGCAGGTTTAAAAATCTATACTTGTGTATTGATTTTAAAGAAAGGCATTGATGTTTATGGTTAGGTACATTGGTGCAACGACAGTGCTTTTTTCGCAAATGCGCTTGTTAAATCATCACCCGTTTGTCGAAGTAGGCTGTGATTCGATGAGAAATTAACAGGCACCGCATCGATTATATGCAACGCAGGACACGTTAGATAAACTAATAATATCATCAACCATGTGTAGTTAACTAGTGATTATGTTAAAGATTGATAGTTTTTTTATAAGATAAGTTTAATGCTAGCTAGCAACTTACCTTGGCTTCTTGCTGCCCTCGCGTAACAGGTAGTCAGGCTCCTTGTGGAGTGCAATGTAAGGCAGGTGGTTAGAGCATTGGACTAGTAACCAGAAGGTTGCAAAAACGAATACCCGAATCCCCCCTGAACAAGGCAGTTAACCCCCGTTCCTAGGCCGTCACTGAAAATAAGAATGTGTAATTAAACTGACTTGCCTAGTTAAATAAAGGTGTAAAAAAATGTTCCATTTTTTTATATATATTTTTTTTAATCGGCAAATCGGTGGACAAAAATACTGATTACCGATTGTTATGAAATCTAGAAATCAGCCCGAATTAATCGGCCATTCCGATTAATCGGTCGACCTCTAATCTATATCAACATAAGTTGCATCATAGTTACATTAAACATCATTCTCATAGAAAAACACATCCCAGCATTTCCATAGTAACTGACGTTTCACATGATTATGAAAGAGACATTGCATTACTATAGAGACGACTTCACTACAGTACAAATGTATCCCGTACAAGCTGGCAGAACGCGTCTCCTTCCTGAGCGGTATGACAGCTGCATGGTCCCATGGTGTTTATACTTGTGTACTATTGTTTGTACAGATGAACGTGGTACCTTCAGGCGTTTGGAAATTGCTCCCAAGGATGAACCAGACTTGTGGAGGTCTAAAAAAAAATTCTGAGATCTTGGCTGATTTCTTTTGATTTTCCCATGATGTCAAGCAAAGAGGCACTGAGTTTGAAGGTAGACCTGAAATACATCCACAGGTACACTTCAATTAGCCTATCAGAAGCTTCTAAAGCCATGACATCATTTTCTGGAATTTTCCAAGCTGTTAAAAAAACTAGTTTTAATGTCTCCAACCTAAGTGTATGTAAACTTCTGACTTCAACTGTATATAATCCCTGATTTAATATCGAGACGTCACTGTGGGTCCAAACTTTGCAGACAGCCATCTAACGGTCTTGCAGACTGTGTCTGTAGGGAGAAATCAGTTATCAGTGTTATACAGTGAACTCAACAATAACAACTGATATTCTCGGCACCCAAAACCAAATCTCTAACTAATCAATTTGGGTTCTGGACGAAAATGCTTTGCAATCTCTCCTAACAAAATCCCGCCACCTCTGCCAAAGCTCATTCCCAATGGGGGGTGAGATATCAAACACAATGAGTATCTAAAACATGAAATCTGCTGCCATGCCCATTCATGTGGGGATAAAGTTCAGTTCAGCATTCATTTGTCCTAGCCTGGGTAAAAAAGTATGTTTGTGCTAAAATTCACTCCAAACATTGTCTGGCGTAAGAAAGAGCATTTTACCCCTACCTACAGTGGGGGAAAAAAGTATTTGATCCCCTGCTGATTTTGTACGTTTGCCCACTTACAAAGAAATGATCTGTCTATAATTTTAATGGTAGGTTTATTTGAACAGTGAGAGACAGAATAACAACAAAAAAATCCTGAAAAACCCATGTCAAAAATGTTATAAAATGATTTGCATTTTAATGAGGGAAATAAGTATTTGACCCCTCTGCAAAACATGACTTAGTACTTGGATGCAAAACCCTTATTGGCAATCACAGAGGTCAGACGTTTCTTGTAGTTGGCCACCAGGTTTTTACACATCTCAGGAGGGATTTTATCCCACTCCTCTTTGCAGATCTTCTCCAAGTCATTAAGGTTTCGAGGCTGACGTTTGGCAACTCGAACCTTCAGCTCCCTCCACAGATTTTCTATGGGATTAAGGTCTAGAGACTGCCTATCCCACTCCAGGACCTTAATGTGCTTCTTCTTGAGCCACTCCTTTGTTGCTTCGGCCGTGTGTTTTGGGTCATTGTCATGCTGGAATACCCATCCACGACCCATTTTCAATGCCCTGGCTGAGGGAAGGATGTTCTCACCCAAGATTTGACGGTACATGGCCCCGTCCATCGTCCCTTTGATGCGGTGAAGTTGTCCTGTCCCCTTAGCAGAAAAAAAACAAAGCATAATGTTTCCACCTCCATGTTTGACGGTGGAGATGGTGTTCTTGGGGTCATAGGCAGCATTCCTCCTCCTCCAAACACGGCGAGTTGAGTTGATGCCAAAGAGCTCCATTTTGGTCTCATCTGACCACAACACTTTCACCAGTTGTCCTCTGAATCATTCAGATGTTCATTGGCAAACCTCAGACGGACATGTATATGTATTCTTGAGCAGGGGGACGTTGCGGACGCAACGGCGTAGTGTGTTACCAATTGTTTTCTTGGTGACTATGGTCCCAGCTGCCTTGAGATCATTGACAAGATCCTCCCGTGTAGTTCTGGGCTGATTCCTCACCGTTCTCATGATCATTGCAACCCCCCGAGGTGAGATCTTGCATGGAGCCCCAGGCCGAGGGATATTGATAGTTCTTTTGTGTTTCTTCCATTTGCGAATAATCGCACCAAATGTTGTCACCTTCTCACCAAGCTGTTTGGCGATGGTCTTGTAGCCCATTCCAGCCTTGTGTAGGTCTACAATCTTGTCCCTGACATCCTTGGAGAGCTCTTTGGTCTTGGCCATGGTGGAGAGTTTGGAATCTGATTGATTGATTGCTTCTGTGGACAGGTGTCTTTTATACAGGTAACAAGCTGCGGTGAGGAGCACTCCCTTTAAGAGTGTGCTCCTAACCTCAGCTCGTTACCTGTATAAAAGACACCTTGGATTCAGAAATCTTTCTGATTGAGAGGGGGTCAAATACTTATTTCCCTCATGAAAATGCAAATCAATTTTACAATTTTTGACATGCGTTTTTCTGGATATTTTTGTTGTTATTCTGTCTCTCACTGTTCAAATAAACCTACCATTAAAATTATAGACTAATCCTTTCTTTATCAGTGTGCAAATGTACAAAATCAGCAGGGGATCAAATACTTTTTTCCCCCCACTGTACATGTAAAAATTACCTTGACTAGCCTGGACCCCCGTACATTGACTTAGTATCGGTGCCCCCTGTATATAGCCTCATTATTGTTATTTATTTTGTTACTTTAAAAATATATATTATATATACACACACACACACAGTGCCTTCAGAAAGTATTCAGACCACTTGACTTTTACAACCTTCTGTTACATTACAAGCTATATCTAAAATGGATAAAAATATAAAAAGAAATGGTGGAAAAAGTCAAGGGGTCTGAATACTTTCCGAAGGCACTGTATATGTATGTATGTATGTATGTATGTATGTATGTATGTATACTACCGTTCAAAGTATGTGTACTACCGTATGCATACTACCGTTTAGGGTCACTTAGAAATGTCCTTGTTTTTGAAAGAAAAGCACATTTGTTGTCCATTAAAACATCAAATTGATCAGAAATACAGTGTAGACATTGTTCATGTTGAATTTTAAATTTTTTTTTATATTTATTTCACCTCTATTTAACCAGGTAGGCAAGTTGAGAACAAGTTCTCATTTACAATTGCGACCTGGCCAAGACAAAGCAAAGCAGTTCGACACATACAACAACACAGAGTTACACATGGAGTAAAACAAACATACAGTCAATAATACAGTAGAAAAATCAGTCTACATACAATCTGAGCAAATGAGGTGAGATAAGGGAGGTAAAGGCAAAAAAGGCCATGGTGGCAAAGTAAATACAATATAGCAAGTAAAACACTGGAATGGTCGATTTGTAGTGGAAGAAAGTGCAAAGTAGAAATAATGGGGTGCAAAGGAGCAAAATAAATACAGTAGGGGAAGTGGTAGTTGTTTGGGCTAAATTATAGATGGGCTATGTACAGGTGCAGTGATCTGTGAGCTGCTCTGACAGCTGGTGCTTAAAGCTAGTGAGGGAGATGACTGTTTCCAGTTTCAGAGATTTTTGTAGTTCGTTCCAGTCATTGGCAGCAGAGAACTGGAAGGAGAGACGGCCAAAGGAGGAATTGGCTTTGGGGGTGACCAGAGAGATATACCTGCTGGAGCGCGTGCTACAGGTGGGTGCTGCTATGGTGACCAGTGAGCGGAGATAAGGGGGGACTTTACCTAGAAGGGTCTTGTAGATGACCTGGAGTCAGTGGGTTTGGCGACGAGTATGAAGCGAGGGCCAGCCAACGAGAGCATACAGGTCGCAGTGGTGGATAGTATATGGGGCTTTGGTGACAAAACGGATGGCACTGTGATAGACTGCATTCAGTTTATTGAGTAGGGTATTGGAGGCTATTTTGTAAATGACATCGCCGAAGTCGAGAATCGGTAGGATGGTCAGTTTTACGAGGGTATGTTTGGCAGCATGAGTGAAGAATGCTTTGTTGCGAAATAGGAAGCCAATTCTAGATTTAACTTTGGATTGGAGATGTTTGATGTGAGTCTGGAAGGAGAGCTTATAGTCTAACCAGACACCTAGGTATTTGTACTTGTCCACATATTCTAAGTTAGAACCGTCCAGAGTAGTGATACTGGACGGGCGGGTAGGTGCAGGCAGAGATCGGTTGAAGAGCATGCATTTAGTTTTACTTGTATTTAAGAGCAGTTGGAGGCCACGGAAGGAGAGTTGTATGGCATTGAAGCTCGTCTGGAGGGTAGTTAACACAGTGTCCAAAGAAGGGCCAGAAGTATACAGAATGGTGTCGTCTGCGTAGAGGTGGATCAGAGACTCACCAGCAGCAAGAACGACATCATTGATGTATACAGAGAAAAGAGTTGGCCCAAGAATTGAACCCTGTGGCACCCCCATAGAGACTACCAGAGGCCCGGACAACAGGCTCTCCGATTTGACACATTGAACTCTATCAGAGAAGTAGTTGGTGAACCAGGCTAGGCAATCATTTGAGAAACCAAGGCTATTGAGTCTGCCGATGAGGATGTGGTGATTGACAGAGTCGAAAGCCTTGGCCAGGGCAATGAATACGGCAGCACAGTATTGTTTCTTATTGATGGCGGTTACGATATCGTTTAGGACCTTGAGCGTGGCTGAGGTGCACCCATGACCAGCTCTGAAACCAGATTGCATAGCGGAGAAGGTGCGGTGGGATTCGAAATGGTTGGTAATCTGTTTGTTGACTTGGCTTTCAAAGACCTTAGAAAGGCAGGGTAGGATAGATACAGGTCTGATGCAGCTTGGGTCAAGAGTGTCCCCTCCTTTGAAGAGGGGGATGACAGCAGCTGCTTTCCAATCTTTTGGAATCTCAGACAACATGAGAGGTTGAACAGGCTAGTAATAGGGGTTGCAACAATTTTGGCAGATAATTTTAGAAAGAAAGGGTCCAGATTGTCTACCCTGGCTGATTTGTAGGGGTCCAGATTTTGCAGCTCTTTCAGAACATCAGCTGACTGGATTTGGTAGAAGGAGAAATGGGGAAGGCTTGGGCGAGTAGCTGTGGGGGGTGCAGTGCTGTTGACCGCGGTAGGGGTAGCCAGGTGGAAGGCATGGCCAGCCGTAGAAAAATGCTTATTGAAATTCTCAATTATAGTGGATTTATCGGAGGTGACAGAGTTTCCTATCCTCAGTGCAGTGGGAAGCTGGGAGGTGGTGTTCTTATTCTCCATGGACTTTACTGTGTCCCAGAACTTTTTTGAGTTTGTGTTGCTGGAAGCAAATTTCTGCCTGAAAAAGCTAGCCTTGACTTTTCTAACTGCCTGTGTATATTGGTTTCTAACTTCCCTGAAAAGTTGCATATCACGGGGGCTGTTCGATGCTAATGCAGAACGCCACAGGATGTTTTGTGTTGGTTAAGGGCAGTCAGGTCTGGAGAGAACCAAGGGCTATATCTGTTCCTGGTTCTAAATTTCTTGAATGGGGCATGCTTATTTAAGATGGTGAGGAAGGCATTTAAAAAAATAACCAGGCATCCTCTACTGACGGGATGAGGTCAATATCCTTCCAGGATACCCGGGCCAGGTCGATTAGAAAGGCTTGCTCACTGAAATGTTTCAGGGAGTGTTTGACAGTGATGAGTGGAGGTCGTTTGACCGCTGAACCATTATGGATGCAGGCAATGAGGCAGTGATCGCTGAGATCTTGGTTGAAAACAGCAGAGGTGTATTTAGAGGGCAAGTTGGTTAGGATGATATCTATGAGGGTGCCCGTGTTTACGGCTTTGGGGTGGTACCTGGTAGGTTCATTGATAATTTGTGTGAGATTGAGGGCATCAAGCTTAGATTGTAAGATGGCTGGGGTGTTAAGCATGTCCCAGTTTAGGTCACCTAGCAGCACAAGCTCTGAAGATAGATGGGGGGCAATCAGTTCACATATGGTGTCCAGAGCACAGCTGGGGGCAGAGGGTGGTCTATAGCAGGCAGCAACGGTGAGAGACTTGTTTTTAGAGAGATGGATTTTTAAAAGTAGAAGTTCAAATTGTTTGGGTACAGACCTGGATAGTAGGACAGAACTCTGCAGGCTAACACTGCCCCCTTTGGCCGTTCTATCTTGTCTGAAAATGTTGTAGTTAGGGATGGAGATTTCAGAGTTTTTGGTGGTCTTCCTAAGCCAGGATTCAGACACGGCTAGAACATCCGGGTTGGCAGAGTGTGCTAAAGCACTGACTAAAACAAACTTAGGGAGGAGGCTTCTAATGTTAACATGCATGAAACCAAGGCTATTACGGTTACAGAAGTCATCAAAAGAGAGTGCCTGGGGAATAGGAGTGGAGCTAGGCACTGCAGGGCCTGGATTCACCTCTACATCACCAGAGGAACAGAGGAGGAGTAGGATAAGGGTACGGCTAAAAGCTATGAGAATTGGTTGTCTGTGACGTCCGGAATAAAGAGTAAAAGGAGCAGGTTTCTGGGGGCAATAAAATAGCTTCAAGGTATAATGTACAGACAAAGGTATGGTAGGATGTGAATACAGTGGAGGTAAACCTAGGCATTGAGTGATGATGAGAGAGATATTGTCTCTAAAACATCATTGAAACCAGAAGATGTCATAGCATGTGTGGGTGGTGGAACTGAAAGGCTGGATAAGGTATAATGAGCAGGGCTAGAGGCTCTACAGTAAAATAAGCCAATAAACACTAACCAGAACAGCAATGGACAAGGCATATTGACATTAAGGAGAGGCATGCTTAGCCGAGTGATCATAAGGGTCCAGTGAGATTCAGACAGCTAGCCGGGCAATAGGTAGCAAGCTGGCAGAAGATGGAGGGTGGTCTGTTTTTAGCAACCTCGTGCGTTTCCGTCTGTAGATTAGTGGGGTTCCGTGTGGTAGGGAGGCCCAGTCCAATTGGCAAAATAGTTACAGTGGCCCAAGAAAATTGTCCGATAGACCTATTCAGATAGCAGCCGATAAGACAGCTAACGATTAGCGGGCCGCAGATAGGCATTCAGGTTACGTCGCGACGGAGGGGCCAGTTGGATAACTCCCTCGGACAGATAACGTCGTGAAGGCCCGATGGGGCTCCGCATCGGCAGTAAAACGGGTCCGGATAGGTGATTGTAGCCCAGGAGTGGCTGATGGAACTCTTCAGCTGGCTAGCTCCGGAATAATTGATGTTAGCTGCGGGACCAACGTAAGCCAATAGTCACTCGGGTAGCAGCTAGCTAGCTGCAAAATCCAGGTGTAAATGTCCAGAGCCTGCGGTAGAAATCCGGGGATATAGAGAGAAAATAGGTTGGGTATGCTCTGGTCTGAGTCACACTGTACAAAACTGGCGATAACTTTTCGAGCTAAGGGATAGCTGATGACCGCCAACCGTGGCTAGCTGAACTCCAACGTTAGCCAGTGAACTGGCTAACCTCTGGCTAACCTCTGGCTAACCTCTGGCTAACCTCTGGCTAACCTCTGTTGTGGATTTCAGATTTGAGGTAAATAATACTTTTTTTAAATTGGTGAGGCGGGTTGCAAGAGTGTTTTGAGGTTGTGTTTTTAGAAAAAAATGACTAGTGTAGCTGGAAACGGCAGATTTTCTTATGGAATATCTACATAGGTGTACAGAGGCCCATTATCAGCAACCATCACTCCTGTGTTCCAATGTCACGTTGTGTTAGCTAATCCAAGTTTATCATTTTAAAAGGCTAATTTATGATTAGAAAACCCTTTTGCAATTATGTTATCACAGCTGAAAACTGTTGTACTGATTAAAGAAGCAATAAAACTGGCCTTCTTTAGACTGGTTGAGTATCTGGAGGATCAGCATTTGTGGATTCAATTACAGGCTCAAAATGGATAGAAACAAAGACCTTTCTTCTGAAACTCGTCAGTCTATTCTTGTTCTGAGAAATGAAGGATCTCTCAACGTCAACAGGGAAGAGGCGACTCCGGGATGCTGGCCTTCTAGGCAGAGTTGCAAAGAAAAAGACATCTCTCAGACTGGCCAATAAAAAGAAAGGATTAAGATGGGCAAAGAACAGACACTGGACAGAGGAATTCTGCCTAGAAGGCCAGCATCCCGGAGTTGAGACTGGTGTTTTGCGGGTACTATTTAACAATGCTGCCAGTTGAGGACTTGTGAGACATCGGTTTCTCAAAGTAGACACTAATGTACTTGTCCTCTTGCTCAGTTGGCCTCTGTACGCCTATGTAGATATTCAATTAAAAATCGACTGTTTCCAGCTACAATATTCATTTACAACATTAACAATGTCTACACTGTATTTATGATTAATTTGATGTTATTTTAATGGACAAGAAAAATCTGCTTTTCTTTCAAAAACAAGGACATTTCTAAGGGAACCCAAACTTTTGAACAGAAGTGTATTGATGTATACACAGTACCAGTCAAAGGTTTTCTACATTGTAGAATAATAGTGTTAAAGAATGCCAAGAGTGTGAAGAGAATGCCAAGAGTGTGAAGAGAATGCCAAGAGTGTGCAAAGCTGTCATCAAGGCAAAGGGTGGCTACTTTGAAGAATCTCAAATACATGTAGATTTGTTGAACACTTTTTTGGTTACTACATGATTCCATATGTGTTATTTCATAGTTTTGATGTCTTCACTAATATTCTACAATTTAGAAAATAGTACAAAATTAAGAAAAACCCTTGAATGAGTAGGTGTGTCCAAACTTTTGACTAGTACTGCATATATATTATTATATATTTTTTTACTTTATTTTGTAAATATGTTCTTAACTATTTTCTTAAAACTGCAATGTTGGTTTAGTAAGCATTTCACGGTAAGGTCGACACCTGTTGTATTCGGCGCACGTGACAAATAAAATGTGATTTGATTTTTATTTGAAGGAGGGTAATGTTAGCACAAAACAGGTCTGAATTTCAGGCTACATTTGTCCAGGGCAAAGTCCAGCACTGTAGCATTCAACTTTGTATTTTCTGGATGTGTGTATAAAGACAATTTCACTCAGTAGACTACTGTAGAGATTTAATGACGAGGCATTGTTTAAGAATGAAGGGTGCTGCTGTAACTCTGCTGGTGTTGCTGGTCTGTCTGTCTGGGGCATGGGTTCAGGGGGATAGTAGAAGGAGGGATAAAGGGAGTGAAAGTACCAGCCCTGATATCTGGACTGAAATGAGATCGCTGAGAGACATGGTGGTGGAACAGACAGTGGAGCTGAGAAACATGGAGGCCAAACTGATGGACAGTGAGAAACAGGTGGAGGAGCTGAAGACAGAGAACACCGGTAGAGTATCATTTGTCATCATAGGACCTACACTGAAAACTTTTAAAACAGATGAAGATGTTAAGATAATATATAGTAGGATGGCCAGAATTAGTGACTAAATCAATGGAGGCCTAAGAAAAAATGTGGTAAAGAATTCAGAAAATTGCATCGCGTCAGCTAGGCTGGATTCTATGCCAGACTTAAGGCTACTGGCTACCTGACGGGCTCACTTTGTTGAACTCGTCATCTTCTCGAATCTGCAGAACATAAAACAAACAATAGAGGTAAGATCAATATTGATTTTTAGACATTACAATAGTATTTTCATATTTTAGTATATACGCTTTTCAAATTAATTTGAAATTCCTGTTCTTTTTAGAAGATTTCACAAAAACTAGCATATCTCTGAAATGTCAATGGAGCATTGAGCGTATACCAAGCGTCTTATTTTCAAAGCCTTTCACATTTAACTCAGATAGTGTAATGCCAATTTATCTTTTTGTGACCCGTGGAAAACAACTTGTAAGATGACCACAAAACGTAAAAGAAACCTGAACTGCTATGTCAACAGAGCTCGGATATAATGTTAATGATATGTTAGAGAAAGACCCCACTCAACGATTCAGAACATGAACAATCATATTTGTCTAGGTAAAATGTATTTTATTAACATAGGGAAGTGAAACTTCATCACCAAAGCGCATTTTCACCAACTCTGAGCAGTGAGACGTCACCCTATATCACAAAACCTTTTTTTTCTCCACACAAACAGCAGAGATTATTTTACTGGAACTCTCGTTAGAAGTTGAAAACATGAACAATGGAACATTAGCCTATTTAACATCGTTAAAGAGACCTACTTTGGGGGTGATATAGTAAGACTGCTTTTGGGGTGATGTTATGGTAAAAAGAGCTGTAGTAACAATAGGCATTCATATACCAGATATTTTCTACAAACACTGAAGGGTAGGGTATATTCCAGACTGCGACAGTAGGATGTGGGAGTCTTCCAAGTGCACTTTTGAGCAAATAGGCCTAATTGTTTCTCAATGTTGAATGTTTTTTTCCCTTGGCACTTTAGCCTGAGAGGCCAGAATGACAAACAGTGAGAGCCAGGTGTGGGATCAGAAGACAGAGAATGCAGGTAAAACAGATGTGAACTAAACACAAATTATACGCAAACTAACTATTGTTCAACAAATCTAGTTCAATATGTTTATTGAACAAACTTGATGTTTTGAACAATAGTTACAAATGGTTAATGTTGTGTTCTCTCCTGTGTCTGCGGCGCAGGCAGACCCAAGGTGGCATTCTACACCTCTTTATTGAACTCGGGAGCAATGCATGTCAGACCCTTCAACACTGAAACCACATTGGTCTACAAAACCGTCATCCAACATTGGCAGGGCCTACAGCCCAAATACAGGTGGCATCTTCAGTGCTTACACACCAACGTACATGTCTATAAGAGACCTACATTGTTGAGCCATGCTTTTGTCACTTCTAGGTTAGACTACTGCAATGCTCTACTTTCCGGCTACCTGGATAAAGCACTAAATAAACTTCAGTTAGTGCTAAACACGGCTGCTAGAATCTTGACTAGAACCCAACATTTGTATCATATTACTCCAGTGCTAGCCTCCCTACACTGGCTTTCTGTTAAGGCAAGGGCTGATTTCAAGGTTCTACTGCTAACCTACAAAGCATTACATGGGCTTGCTCCTACCTATCTTTCCGATTTGGTCCTGCCGTACATACCTACACGTACGCTACGGTCACAAGACACAGGCCTCCTTATTGTCCCTAGAATTTGTAAGCAAACAGCTGGAGGCAGGGCTTTCTCCGATAGAGCTCCATTTTTATGGAATGGTCTGTCTACCCATGTGAGAGACGCAGACTCGGTCTCAACCTTTAAGTCTTTATTGAAGACTCATCTCTTCAGTAGGTCCTATGATTGAGTGTAGTCTGGCCCAGGAGTGTGAAGGTGAACGGAAAGGCACTGGAGCAACGAACCACCCTTGCTGTCTCTGCCTGGCCGGTTCCCCTCTCTCCACTGGGATTCCCACCACTGCGACCTGTATGCTCTCGTTGGCTGGCCTTCCCTTCATAATCGTCGCCAAACACATTGGCTCCAGGTCATCTACAAGACCCTGCTAGGTAAAGTCCCCCCTTATCTCCGCTCACTGGTCACCATAGCAGCACCCACCTGTAGCACGCGCTCCAGCAGGTATATCTCTCTGGTCACCCCTAAAGCCAACTCCTCCTTTGGTCGTCTCTCCTTCCAGTTCTCTGCTGCCAATGACTGGAACGAACTACAAAAATCTCTGAAACTGGAAACACTTATCTCCCTCACTAGCTTTAAGCACCAGCTGTCAGAGCAGCTCACAGATCACTGCACCTGTACATAGCCCATCTATAATTTAGCCCAAACTACTACCACTTCCCCTACTGTATTTATTTATTTTATTTATTTTGCTCTTTTGCACCATATTATTTAGATTTGAACTTTGAACTTTCTTCAAACTACAAATCTACTATTCCAGTGTTTTTCTTGCTATACTTTATTTACTTTGCCACCATGGCATTTTTTTGCCTTTACCTCCCTTATCTCACATCATTTGCTCACATTGTATATAGTCTTATTTTTTTCTACTGTATTATTGACTGTATGTTGTTTACTCCATGTGTAACTCTGTGTTGTTGTATGTTGTCGAACTGCTTTGCTTTATCTTGGCCAGGTCGCAATTGTAAATGAGAACTTGTTCTCAACTTGCCTACCTGGTTAAATAAAGGTGAAATAAAAAAAATAAAAGAATTCTCTGCCTCTAACCCTATTACAGGGGCTGAGTCACTGGCTTACTGGTGCTCTTCCATGCCGTCCCTAGGAGGGGTGCGTCACTTGAGTGGGTTGAGTCACTGACTTGATCTTCCTGTCTGGGTTGGCGCCCCTCCCTTGGGTTGTGTCGTGGCGGAGATCTTTGTGGGCTATACCCGGCCTTGTCTCAGGATGGTAAGTTGGTGGTTGAAGATATCCCTCTAGTGGTGTGGGGGCTGTGCTTTGGCAAAGTGGGTGGGGTTATATCCTGCCTGTTTGGCCCTGTCCGGGGGTATCGTCGGATGGGGCCACAGTGTCTCCCGACCCCTCCTGTCTCAGCCTCCAGTATTTATGCGTTGGGGGGCTAGGGTCAGTCTGAATATCTGGAGTATTCCTCCTGTCTTATCCGGTGTCCTGTGTGAATTAAAGTATTTTCTCTCTCTCGACCTCTCTCGACCTGAGCCCATGCCTCAGGACTACCTGGCCTTATGACTCCTTGCTGTCCCCAGTCCACCTGGCCGTGCTGCTGCTCCAGTTTCAACTGTTCTGCCTGTGGCTATGGAACCCTGACCTGTTCACCGGACGTGCTACCTGTCCCAGACCTGCTGTTTTCAACTCTCTACAGACAGCAGGAGCGGTAGAGATACTCAATGTGATCGGCTACGAAAAGCCAACTGACATTTACTCCTGAGGTGCTGACCTGTTGCACCCTCGACAACCACTGTGATTATTATTATTTGACCCTGTTGGTCATCTATGAACATTTGAACATCTTGGCCATGTTCTGTTATAATCGCCACCCGGCACAGCCAGAAGAGGACTGGCCACCCCTCATAGCCTAGGTTCCTCTCTAGGTTTCTTCCTATGTTCTGGCCTTTCTAGGGAGTTTTTCCTAGCCACTGTTCTTCTACACCTGCATTGCTTGCTGTTTGGGGTTTTAGGCTGGGTTTCTGTACAACACTTTGAGATATCAGCTGATGTAAGAAGGGCTTTATAAATAAATTTGATTTGAAATAAATTTGATCCCTCCCCATTTTCCCCTCTGAAACAGGTATCTTCACAGCACCAGTGAAAGAAGTATACTACTTCAGATTCACCACCATGGACCGCCGGGGCTCTGCTTTGCTGGGTGTGAACTTGTATAAAAGGTGAAAAAACTCCACAGCAGCAACAACGAACCAATTTCCAACGTGGTGGTTCTCGACTGGGGGACGTGGTGTGCATGAGTCTCCCTGCGGGCTATCGACTTCCAGTCACTACACCACCTTCCTGCTCTTCCCTATGTGAAGTGAATGCCATGAACGCTGTATGATTTAGCCTACGGGCATAACCAACAGCTTTTCTGTATACTGTCATAACTTGTAACCCTATAGTGTCTAATGAAGACACTGTACTTAGTTATTTCTTCAGCAAAGACCAGAGATCATATGATAAGCACATATTCAGTTTCTAACCTAATAATAAAACATGCAATCATTATCTTTTCCTGTCATGAATTCTGAACAGAATAGGTTCTGTAATTCAGAGAAGAATTCTAACAGATCTAGAGCATGTGGTTATGGTTCTGGAGCTCAGAGCAGAATTCTAGAATCAGACTGCAGGAGTGACATAAGTGGTTAGGTGTTGATATCCTCTCACTCAGATAGGCTTATTACACACTCTGCTAAACTCACATCTACCCACTCGCTCTCATACTCACACACACAGTGTGGTTATGATATGTTAGTAGAATCTCACCTAGAAGGATCTTTTTCCTCCTCCTCCTCTGACGGGTCATGCTCTTCCTCCTCCTCCTCTCCCACCATGTCTTTCTGTGAATCCTCCAAATCCATGCCATTGATAAACTCACCCTCCAGGGTGGCCACTGTCTCCTCTGTGCAGCCAGATAAAGTCAGTTCTAGGCTGGGACCCCTGCCCTCCCCTGTCCCTCTCTCCTTCCCTTCCTCAGTCTGTCTCAGTCTCTTCCTCCAGCTCCCGTCCCTCGCTGGCCTGCTTCAAGTCCTGGCTGCTGTCAGCTGACTTCAGACTGGCTCGGTCCCAAGTGGAGTCGGCATCTCCGATAGAGACCTGGCTAGTGCTGCCCTTGTCACTCAGCTTCCCCAAGCTCAAAGACACCTGGTCCTGCTCGTTGCCTCCTGCTGGTGAGTTCTGACTCTGCAGTTTCCCCCCAGTAACTCCCCCTGCTCCATTGTTTACGTAGAAGCCATTCTGGTAGTCCTCACCCTCTGAGAGGAACACCTGGTCATTGAAGCTAACACCTGAGGAGTAGTCCACCAGCTCTGGATCTCCCCCCACCCCTACAACCCCAGCCCCTCCACTGCCCCCTCCCACCTTCCCACTCACAGAGCCTGAGGATGGCCTGCCTTCCTGGTAGTCCTCCTCCTCTCCAAGGTCAAATGCCCCTCCCCTCAGGCCTTTGCTGGCCTCCCTTTGGGGCCTGAAGCCCGAGCTGCAGCTCTCAAAGCCAGAGATTATCTGGAGCACATGTGGCAGGAGGCTGGACAGGAAGGCCTGCAGGCCCAGTCTGATAATCAGCTGCAGAACAAAGCAGTCTGTGTAGAGGTAGAAGCAACCTCTGAGGCACCGCAAGATCTAATGCACACTGACCAGGGGCATCAGAAGATACTTGGCCGTGTTTCTGGGCCCAAGTACCCTAGAGATGGGCTCAAACAGGTACCAGGCAGCATGCACAGCAGTGGACTCCTCTAGCATGAGCGCCAGCACAAAGGGCAGGAGGATCTCCAGCCCCTCAGCTGTGATGACTCCCTGTAACAGTGTCTCCAGCTGCTGCCATAGGTGGACCACATCGCGACTTAGAAGGCTGCAGGTGGTCTCCATCATGAAATGATAGGAGTAGATGAAATGGTAGAGGGCAGGGAAATAGGTGGGGAAAGGCAATGGGGAGAGGATGGGGCTCAGTAACTGACAGGGGTTTGGTGGTGGGAGACCCTCATAAATGGGGTCGTATTTAAATAGAAGAGGTGGAGGACAACATGGTTTCTCTACATTGGCTTTGGAGGAGTGCTGCCGTAGATTTAGCAGTGTTTCCAAGAGCATGATGCAGTGGCAGTGGCACGTCACGCAGGCTGGCCGAACATAGCTTTATCACAGCCTGGAAGCGCTCACTCAGGGGGGTGCCTGGTTTCACACCCCGCAGTTTAGACGAGTAGAAGATCTCTGCTATGACGCCCAGAGGCTGCATGTCCCTCTGGTAGAGTTCTGCTAGACAGGGGAGACATTGTGGAGCTCCTGTCCTCTCCTTCCTGGAGTCAGATTGGTGCCAGACTTCTGCATGGAGGCTATTCACCAGGAAGTTGTTCAGTTTCTCCAGCTCTTCCAGAGGTTGAAGGGGACTGAAGCCCTCAGGCAGGGTGATCTTGAAGTCATCCGTGCTCCTTGTTTATGGTGCCCCCTCTCTGTAGCATGGCATTGCATATGCCAGAGCCCAGGTGGCATTACCTGATGTCCACTCCCCAGGGACAGAGCTGGGCGACTGGGACACCACCATGGCTGGGTGCTCTCCTCCAGTCTTCCCCCCAGACCTTGCGGTGCTGATGAGAGGTAGAGGGACGGAGGAGGTAGTGGAGGTGCCAGTGGAGGGCCCTCCATTGAGTGAGTCTAGAGCCTCCATACCGTGTCCTAGCTCTTCATCTCGGGCCATCATGGTCCACCCCGTAGCCTGGGACCATTCCGTCCACCATGGCATCTAGCGTTGGGATCTGTGGAGGAGGCACGTTGAGAGAGGAGGGGCCTAGCAGAGGGGGTTCAGGTGGCGAGTACTGGTAAGGTGCAAGGCGGGGTGGGTGGGTGGGGCTGGTCAAACAGCTGGACCACTCCGTACCTGGTCAGATGGGTGTGGTTGTCCACCAGGTGCAGGCACACGTTCTTGCCCTTGTTGGCTTCTTTACCGGACAGCTTGTAGCCGAACGTCAGGTCTATCCAGTAGTGCAGCTGCTGAGACACCTCTATGCTCTCCAAGAGGCATCTGTGCACCTCGATGAACTCCTCACAGGAGTTACACCACAGGGTAACTTCCAGATCCGGCATGTCAGGGTGGATGGAGCAGGGATATGGAGGGATCTGTGTAGAACTCTGGGATACACTCATCCGGGGTCCAGCTCTGGATGCGTTCCATACTGGCTGGGTATTCGTTCGGTTCCCACTGAGAATTGACATGGCTGCACAGCACTGTCTTGGGTGTCTGCCGGGCCCTGTAGACGTAGTAGGTGATGTCTGATAACACGTCTGGGATGTGATGGGGCACGTGTAGGTGTTCAGACTGCCCTGAACCACCGGCTCCTACAGACCCACCCAGACCCAGGTCTCCTATAATACTGCCTGCCCCACCTCCGTTAGCCACCGCTGCTGCAAGGGCCTCTTTGGTCATCTCATAGGTAAAGTCCAGCTGCTTGTCTCCTTTGTTCAGCCTGAACTTGGACCGTCTGAGGTCCTGGAACCTCCCATATGGCACAGTGAAGTCCACCACTCAGGCCAGGACCGGGTGGTAGTTAGGGTCTCCCTCCCGCCGTCCAGCTAACTTGTTCAGCTCCATCAGGTAGCAGAAGTTGCTGACTCTACCATGGACCCAGTCCAGGACCAAGGACTTGAACTCTTTAAAACAATCTCTACACAGCCTCTTATCACGGTTACACCTGAGCTCTGATCCCTCGCCTTGAAGCTTCTTGGGACTTTTCCTTCTGTAACATAGCAGTCAGCCTCTCTGTCCTCCCCCAGCTTTTCATACTGGGCCAGGTTGACCTTGAGGTGGCTGCAGACCTGCTCGTCCACCGCTATGTCCTGCAGGGAGAGATCTCCACCGGACAGCCCCGATGCATGTCAGGCCCGCAACGCGATGAGTAACTGGTAGAGGATGAACCGCACTTTGGCATGGCTGTTGGCCAGCTTGGCTGGGCTGTAGCTGACGATGTCGTGGAGTGAGTACTGGGTGTAAGGGAGAACCACGTAGAGCATCTCTGCTGACTCCAGTAGGCACTCAGCAGAGAGGACGTTAGGACACAGTTGGTCTGAGGGGTGCTTAGTGAAGGAGGAAGAGCTGGTTGGGGAGAATGGGTTGTCTTTGTCCTTGTCTCTGGCAGGGGAGAGGGATGAGACGAACGTAGAGCAGAAGAGCTTTTGCAGCGCTTGGCACAAAGCATCTATGGCTGCTACATGCATCTGTTCTGTAGCCCCTGCATAGTGCTACACGTGGCTGTGATGAGCCTCGCACCACAGGTTTCTGTGAAAGGACCAAAACAGATGAATACCGTAACGACTCTCAACCATGTTTTATCACACATTCATAAATGTATTACATTTTCAGGCCAAAATTTGACAATTCATTTATTAGGAGTTTCACATTTTAACTACTTATATCTAAGTGCTTAAAATACTGTATAATGCTGTTATTTCGCAATTAAAGTTGACCCACAAAAAATATTTACGCAATTAACTGGAACAATACCTGAAATTATGTTGTGATACCCCCTGCATGGTCTTCATGAAAGAATCCTGGGAGACTAGTTGACAGCCTGGGTCCCTTGCCAGCCTGTAGCTCAGCTTGCTTTTCCTCAAGCCCTGGATGCACACACAGGGCCAGCCAGGAGGCAGCTTCACCAGGGAGCGCTAGAGGTAGGTGCGAATCTCAGGCTCACTGGCGCTCTCTCAACGGGCACAACGGATGACCCACCTCTCCCTTAGGCCCATCACCCAGTGGGTGGGGACCAGGGCCACCAGCTCTTGAGGCCAGGGCCCTGGACCCAGCTGCCAACGGTCCAACCCTAGGTCCTTCCCTACAGCCGACACTAGCCACTCCATGGTGACCTACTCCTCCAGGTCTGACAGACAGACACACTATCCTACTGTCCTCCCAATAATGGCTCCCTCCAGCACAGAGGATGACTCTCTCACTCTTCCATTGAAGGAGGAAGTGTCTGATGATGTTTCCTGTGAAACATTTGAAATAGAATATAAATTACCAAGTTGCATTACAATTTTAAACATGTACACGGTACAGTATGTACTGTACCGTGTACATATCTACCTCAATTACCACGTACCCCTGCACATCGACTCAGTACTGGTACCCTGTGTATATAGCCATGTTATCATTACTCATGGTGCATTTATTTGTTGTGGGGTGGCATGTAGCCTAGTGGTTGGAGTGTTGGGCCAGTAACCGAAAGGTTGTTAGATCGAATCCCCGAGCTGACAAGGTAAAAAAAAAATATGTCGTTCTACACCTGAACGAGGCAGTAAATAAGAATTAGTTTAACTAGGCAAGTCAGTTAAGAACAAACGTTTTAAAAAATAAAACCTGTTGTTTACAAAGCATGTGACAAATAAAATGTGAGGTTGAGAGGATGTGAATTTTAATGTCTTGTTAAGATACCTCAACTCACATGACTCCTACTGCCTAGAAGAAAATAGATCCAGCCAGCTAATCAACACAAGTGCAACAAGTGAAAGCTCAGTGGAAGAAGACAATATGAAGATGAGAGCTGCTGATTATCCACTAAGCCATTGGACAGGCAGTAGGAGCCATGGGAGCAGAGCTTAGCCTAAGGGAGACGAGAAGGGTCTTTCTGCAGAACGCGTTTACTACATGGCACGCGTCACTTACTACTGCCATTGAGCTGCTAGCTAGCTGGGACAGGGTTTCCCATTGAGGCTGCTAGCTAGTGTTAGGGTTGAACTGGCTAATTGTATGCATAACTTCTATTACCAGAAACAAACTGTCGCAACATTAACACTAGCTAGGACAGGGTTTCCCATTGAGGCTGCTAGCTAGCTAGGACAGGGTTTCCCATTGAGGCTGCTAGCTAGTTAGGACAGGGTTTCCCATTGAGGCTGCTAGCTAGCTAGGACAGGGTTTCCCATTGAGGCTGCTAGCTAGCTAGGACAGGGTTTCGCATTGAGGCTGCTAGCTAGCTAGGACAGGGTTTCGCATTGAGGCTGCTAGCTAGTTAGGACAGGGTTTCCCATTGAGGTTGCTAGCTAGCTAGGACAGGGTTTCCCATTGAGGCTGCTAGCTAGCTAGGACAGGGTTTCGCATTGAGGCTGCTAGCTAGCTAGGACAGGGTTTCCCATTGAGGCTGCTAGCTAGCTAGGACAGGGTTTCCCATTGAGGCTGCCAGCTAGCTAGGACAGGGTTTCGCATTGAGGCTGCCAGCTAGCTAGGACAGGGTTTCCCATTGAGGCTGCCAGCTAGCTAGGACAGGGTTTCCCATTGAGGCTGCCAGCTAGCTAGGACAGGGTTTCACATTGAGGCTGCCAGCTAGCTAGGACAGTGTTTCCCATTGAGGCTGCTAGCTAGCTAGGACAGGGTTTCCCATTGAGGATGCTAGCTAGCTAGGACAGGGTTTCGCATTGAGGCTGCTAGCTAGCTAGGACAGGGTTTCCCATTGAGGCTGCTAGCTAGGACAGGGTTTGAGGGAAAGCAGCGCTCAGAATGCGGGGTCGCCTAGCTAGCAGCCTCCTTCGGTGGGGTTTTTCGGTGGTTGGCATCACGTTACCGCCACTTACTGTTCCGGAGTGGGCAAGACAGCGCCAGCCTCCTCAATGGCATATAGTAAGTGATACCGAATGTAGTGGGAGTGGCATGTAGCAACCGTTATTGAACGGGACTGGTACCAGAGACGGAAGAGACACCCCACTAGCGGTTCAATGCAAATCAATGAATTAAGTAGACCAGACCCAGCCAGGTACTATTGCATTGGTGTCTAGGGGATACACACCGAGTTAAATAGACCGGAACTTGTTTTTATTATTACGGTAAACAGCCTAAATACACAGCAGAATTAACTACCTTCATATATCCACCATCTTTGCTGGTACAAGCAATGTCAGTGTTGTGAGCTAACTAGCTAAAAGTATTCAATTTCTCCGAGTCGTAAGAAACTTTATAGTAATGCATACAAATAAATTGCAATGCATTCAGCGAGACACTCGCTAGCTATCTGAAAAAATAGGACGGGATAAATTTAGCTAAGAATTGAATTAGCTAACTGCAGATCTCAGCTAGCTAGTTGATGACCTTGCTAACTTTTCTTATATGAACTCCTCACGTACCTGTGACAGTACCTAATACAACGTCAGGTTCCATACTGAGTCTGAAATTAATTGGGATGTTCTATTTGAGCAGATGCACAAGTGTATTCTTTAAGAAGCAACTTGTCAGCCAAGGAGGTTTTGAATACGACAACTCACGTGACCCTATTCCGTGCACGCGCATGTGATTCCTTCAAACGAGTTGTCGAAAATGTACATTATCTCTAAAATTATATGATGTGTAGACTATTACTTCTGTGGTATATTGGCGATTACACAATTGAATGTGCATCCCACCACATACTATGCGGGATGGTAACAGGATCGCCCCCAAAACTGAACTACCAAAATAAATACACTTTTGTTAAAAAAAAAAATAAAAAAACTGACCTGATCCCTACACAGGCTCACCGGGAACCTGAATGGGCGGGTTTTCCGGCGCCAGTACGCCTTCCGATGTAAAACCCTTGTGTGTCAAAAACGTTTCTGCTGCTGCTACAGTAATGTCTAGTTTCTTCGACTTCTTTGAGACTTGTGCTGTACAGTATATACTGTAACAATGAACGCAACAAAATCCACCTTCAACACACATGGTATCTTTTATCTGGCAGCAAACATTTACTACAGTTTTGCCACCAATTTCCATCACCCTTACAGTGGCTTGCGAAACTATTCCCCCCCTGGTATTTTTCCTATTTTGTTGCCTTACAACCTGGAATTAAAATGGATTTTGGGGGGGTTTGTATCATTTGATTTACACAACATGCCTACCACTTTGAAGATGCAAAATATTTTTTACCGTGAAACAAACAAGAAATAAGACAAAAAAACTGAACTTGAGCGTGCATAACTATTCACCCCCCACAAAGTCAATACTTTGTAGAGCCACCTTTTGTAGCAATTACAGCTGCATGTCTCTTGGGGTATGTCTCTATAAGCTTGGTATATCTCGCCACTGGGATTTTTGCTCATTCTTCTAGGCAAAACTGCTCCAGCTCCTTCAAGTTGGATGGGTTCTGCTGATTTACAGCAATCTTTAAGTCATACCACAGATTCTCAATTGGATTGAGGTCTGGGCTTTGACTAGGCCATTCCAAGACATTTAAATGTTTCCCCTTAAACCACTCGAGTGTTGCTTTAGCAGTATGCTTAGGGTCATTGTCCTGCTGGATGATGAACTTCCATCCCAGTCTCAAATCTCTGGAAGACTGAAACAGGTTTCCCTCAAGAATTTCCCTGTATTTAGCACCATGCATCATTCCTTCAATTCTGACCAGTTTCCCAGTCTGACCAGAGTACCTTCTACCATATGTTTGGGGAGTCTCCCACATGCCTTTTGGAGAACACCAAACATGTTTGCTTATTTTGTTCTTTAAGCAATGGCTTTTTTTCTGGCCACTGTTCCGTAAAGCCCAGCTCTGTGGAGTGTACGGCTTAAAGTGGTCCTATGGACAGATACTCCAATCTCCGCTGTGGAGCTTTGTAGCTCCTTCAGGGTTATCTTTGGTCTCTTTGTTGCCTCTCTGAGTAATGCCCTCTTTGCCTGGTCCGTGAGTTTTGGTGGGCAGCCCTCTCTTGGCAGATTTGTTGTGGTGCCATATTCTTTACATTTTTTAATAATGGATTTAATGGTGCTCCGTGGGATGTTCAAAGTTTCGTATATTTTTTTATAACCCAACCCTGACCTGTACTTCTCCACAACTTTGTCCCTGACCTGTTTGGCGAGCTCCTTGGTCTTCATAATGCTGCTTGCTTAGTGGTGTTGCAGACTCTAGGGCCTTTCAGACAGGTGTATATATACTGAGATCATGTGACAGATTATGTGACACTTAAATAAAGTCCACCTGTGTGCAATCTAACTAATTATGTGACTTCTGAAGGTAATTGGTTGCACCAGATCTTATTCAGGGGCTTCATAGCAAAAGGGGTGAATACAAATGAATGCACCACTTTTCCGTTTTACATTTTTTTGAACTTTTGAAACAAGTTATTTTTTTCATTTCACTTCACCAATTTGGACTATTTTGTATGTCCATTACATGAAATCCAAATAAAAATCAATTTAAAATTACAGGTTGTAATGCAACAAAATAGGAAAAATGCCAAGACACCAACTCAGTTGAAAACCGATCAGTTGAGCACAAAATGGGAGGGGCATCGACCTGGATCTGACAGGGAGAAACAGTGGATGTCAGACCAGAGGGGAGAGACATCAAAGCCCTGTTTTCGTTGTTTGGGGACAGGACATTCACAGCAGACCTGCCGTTACAAGGAGTTTCAATGCAGAGCGTGGCAGAAGACTGGACATCTTGAAAGGGCTTGCAGGGGGAGAGCATCTGCGGGGAACAGCACGTTTTCTAAGCAACGCTCTCAAACAGCGCACTCTAATCCAGTGAAGGGGACAGGCTACTTGACAACAGATCAAGTTGAGGAGGCAGAACTGCTATTGCCTAAAGGCTCCAGCACAGTCAGAAATCACCAGTCAGAAAAGGACTTGGGACTTTTTACTATGTGGAACCTTACATGGTCATGGTGATGTAACGGGAAAAGATAAAGATGGAGATAGATACTGGTACTGCCATGTCTATTATCTCAGAGAAGCTGTACAACAACAGATTTAAGAAGCATAAACTGTGATGTTTTGAGAACTTAATCAGCTCAGCCGATTCAGTTATTGGGACAGCTTGAGGTTAAAGTGAAATGTGGTGCTCAGATGTTACCACTACCTCTATTAGTGTCAAAAGGGAAGGGTCCTACGCTATTGAGGAGGAACTGGATTCAGCACCTCAAATTAGATTGGTCAAGAGTGAACCATGTGTCAGACCCAGTTGCCAGCTGTGTGATAAATATGCTGAGGTGTTTAGTGGTGAACTGGGTGTGGTAAAGGGAGTTAAAGCCAAAATTCAAGTGTCAGAGAAAGCTGTTCCAAAGTTTTGGAAGGCTTGACCTGTGCCTTATGCACTCAGAGAGGCAGTAGACAAACAGCTTATAGAGCTAGAAAAACAAGGAGTGATCACACCCATAGAATACAGTGAATGGGCAGCACCTATAGTTTGCGTTCTAAAGACAAACGGGGGTGTCAGAATATGTCATGATTACAAGGTGACTGTAAATGCATGGGTGGATGTGGACCAGTACCCCTTACCAAAGACCCAGGACTCGTTTGCTACTTTAACCGGGGTTAAACAGTTCACAAAGTTAGAACTTACACAGACCTACCAGCAAGTGGAGGTAGATCAAGAGTCAAAGCATTTCCTGACTATAAACACGTTGAAGGGTTTTTACCAGATTAATAGACTGCCTTATGGAGTATCAAGCGCTCCAGCTGTATTCCAATGTATTATAGACCAGGTCTTACAGGGTTTACCTGGGGTTGTGTGCTTTCTAGATGACATTATCACAGGGAAATTGGCAGAGGACCACTTACAGAACTTTAAAGCAGTGTTAAAGAGGCTGCAAGAGCATGGGTTAAGAGTAAACAGGGACAAGTATGCATTTTTTCAGTCTAGTGTCACTTACTTAGGTCACAGGATAGACGAACAGGGGCTACATCCAGTGCAGGATATACTTCCCATTTTAGCTAAGGACATAGCCAGGAAAACTACCAAGGGTTTGGCAAAAGTGAAGCACTTCACACTTACAGGGTGGCCTAACCATGTTACTGATCCTGAACGAAAGCCTTGTTGGATGAGAAGGGATGAGCTCACTGTAGAAAGTGATTGTGTGTTACGGGGTATGAGAGCGGTGGTGAAGGCTACTCTACAGAGGTACCTACTGAAGGAGCTACATGAAAACCACGGGGGCATGGTCAAAATGAAAGCTCTTGCAAGGAGTCACTTTTGGAGGCCCAGGTTAGACTCAGACATAGAAGACATGGTAAGGAGATGCCAGGTGTGTCAGTCTAATAGACATATGCCGAACCTTGCACCAGTGCATCCTTGGAAAAGGCCTGAGAGGCCCTGGCAGCACATCCATATAAACTCAGCAAAAAAAGAAACGTCCTCTCACTGTCAATTGCGATTATTTTCAGCAAACTTAACATGTGTAAATATTTGTATGAACATAAGATTCAACAACTGAGACATAAACTGAACAAGTTCCACAGACATGTGACTAACAGAAATGGAATAATGTGTCCCTGAACAAAGGGGGGTCAAAATCAAAAGTAACAGTCAGTATCTGGTGTGGCCACCAGCTGCATTAAGTACTGCAGTGCATCTCCTCCTCATGGACTGCACCAGATTTGCCAGTTCCTGCTGTGAGATGTTACCCCACTCTTCCACCAAGGCACCTGCAAGTTCCTGGACATTTCTGGGGGGAATGGCCCTAACCCTCACCCTCTGAACGAGCAGTATGGCTGGTTGCATTGTCATGCTGGAATGTCATGTCAGGATGAGCCTGCAGGAAGGGTACCACATGAGGGAGGAGGATGTCTTCCCTGTAACGCACAGCGTTGAGATTGCCTGCAATGACAACAAGCTCAGTCCGATGATGCTGTGACACACTGCCCCAGACCACGACGGACCCTCCACCTCCAAATCGATCCCACTCCAGAGTACAGGCCTCGGTGTAACGCTCATTACCTTCGACGATAAACGAGATTCCGACCATCACCTGCTGGTGAGACAAAACCGCGACTCATCAGTGAAGAGCACTTTTTGCTAGTCCTGTCTGGTCCAGCGACGGTGGGTTTGTGCCCATAGGCGACGTTGTTGCCGGTGATGTCTGGTGAAGACCTGCCTTACAACAGGCCTACAAGCCCTCAGTCCAGCCTCTCTCAGCCTATTGCGGGCAGTCTGAACACTGATGGAGGGATTGTGTGATCCTGGTGTAACTCTGGCAGTTGTTGTTGCCATCCTGTACCTGTCCCGCAGGTGTGATGTTCGGATGTACCGATCCTGTGCAGGTGTTGTTACACGTGGTCTGCCACTGCGAGGATGATCAGCTGTCTGCCCTGTCTCCCTGTAGCGCTGTCTTAGGCGTCTCACAGTACGGACATTGCAATTTATTGCCCTGGCCACATCTGCAGTCCTCATGTCTCCTTGCAGCATGCCTAAGGCACGTTCACGCAGATGAGCAGGGGCCCTGGGCATCTTTCTTTTGGTGTTATTCCAGAGTCAGTAGAAAGGCCTCTTTAGTGTCCTAAGTTTTCATAACTGTGACATTAATTGCCTACTGTCTGTAAGCTGTGTGTCTTAACGACCGTTCCACAGGTGCATGTTCATTAATTGTTTGTGGTTCATTGAACAAGCATGGGAAACAGTGTTTAAACCTTTACAATGAAGATCTGTGAAGTTATTTGGATTTTTATGAATTATCTTTGAAAGACTGGGTCCTGAAAAAGGGACGTTTCTTTTTTTGCTGAGTTTAGATTTTGCTCAAAAGGGAAAGCACCAGTTCTTAGTAGTTACGGATGCATACTCACGCTGGCCAGAAGTAAAGTGTATGAGTAATACTTCAGCTACAGCCACGGTAGAGACACTCCGGGGAATGTTCTCAGCCTACGGGTTAATTGAGGAGTGTGTTTCAGACAATGGGCCACAGCTGGTGTCAAAAGAGATGGAGACATTCTTCCAGTTGAATGGGGTGAAACACATCAAGTCAACTCCGTATCATGCAGCTTCAAATGGCGCAGCAGAGCGACTTGTACAGAAATCTAAAACAGGCTATAGAAAAGGACAAGTCATCAGGACAGTCTGTACAGCATAGTGTGGACAACATTCTGTTTGCCTACAGGAATACGCCACATGCCACAACTGGAAAAACTCCAGCAGAGTTGTTCCTAAAATGACAGGTTAGAACGAGGTTATCACTGGTTAAACACAGTTTTTAAGCTGACATGCAGTCTAAGATACAGGACAAGGGGGTCGGCAAGCGTCTTTGTTTTTTTCAGTCAGAACAAACAGTGCTTGTCCGTGATTACCAGGGAGGAGAGAGGGAGAAATGGATACCCGGGTTTGTGAATAGGGTACTTGGTTCTGTAACCTACTTAGTGCAGACTGAGGGAAAATTGTATAAGAAGCATGTGGATCAAATGATGATGCAACACAATGAAAGAGAAGACCTGAATGTGTCAGAGTGGAACATTTCTCATTGGGACCTGGGAACAACGACTGTGACAGGCACGCATACAGAGACACAGATTGTGCCAGGCTGTGTGCCTGAGGGCCCTAAGCGTAATGAGAGGCCAAAAAGGGTCAGAAGGCCTCTGGACCAATTGGATCTGTTAACAGGTTGTATATGAGTTGATAAGTGAAAAACTGTTTTGGAAAACCCATGATGTTCATCAAGGATGTTTTCAAAGGAAGTGAGAATTTCCAGGGAGGAGTGTGGTGTATTGAGAAATGTATTATGTGTTAATGAGTTTAGATGTAAAATGGTTGCAAATAGCCAATGGGATTTGTATGCAGGGGTTGAGTTATTTGAATGAACAAATGATAATGGGGTTTCCGTTCCTGCATTGAAGTGATTTGATTACGAGATGCAAGGTCGGTAAAAGTTCAATGATGCACAGTGCCTTGCAAAAGTGTTCACCCACTTGGTGTTTTTCCTATTTTGTTGCATTACAACCTGCAATTTTAAATGAATGTTTATTTGGATTTCATGTAATGGACAAAATAGTCCAAATTGGTGAAGTGAAATGAAAAATATTACTTGTTTTAAAAAATTCAAAAAAATATAACATTGAAAAGTGGTGCATGCATATGTTTTCACCCTTTTTGCTATGAAGCCCCTAAATAAGATCTGGTTCAACCAATTACCTTCAGAAGTCACATAAGTTAGATTGCACACAGGTGGACTTTATTTAAGTGTCACATGATCTGTCACATGATCTCAGTATATATACACGATTGGAGTATCTGTCCATAGGACCACTTCAAGCCGTACACTCCACAGAGCTGGGCTTTACGGAAGAGTGTCCAGAAAAAAATAAGCAAACATGTTTGGTGTTCATCAAAAGGCATGTGGGAGACTCCCCAAACATATGGTAGAAGGAACTCTGGTCAGATGAGACTAAAATTGAGCTTTTTGGCAATCAAGGAAAACGCTATGTCTGGTGCAAACCCAACACCTCACCTCATCCCGGGAACACCATCCCCACAGTGAAGCATGGTGGTGGCAGCATCATGCTGTGGGGATATTTTTCATCGGCAGGGACTGGGAAGCTGGTCAGAATTGAAGGAATAATGCATGGCACTAAATACAGGGAAATTCTTGAGGGAAACCGGTTTCAGTCTTCCAGAGACTTGGACGGAGGTTCACCTTCCAGCAGGACAATGACCCTAAGCATACTGCTAAAGCAACACTCGAGTGGTTTAAGGGGAAACATTTAAATGTCTTGGAATGGCCTAGTCAAAGCCCAGACCTCAATCCAATTGAGAATCTGTGGTATGACTTAAAGATTGCTGTACATCAGCAGAACCCATCCAACTTGAAGGAGCTGGAGCAGTTTTGCATTGAAGAATGAGCAAAAATCCCATTGGCGAGATATACCAAGCTTATAGAGGCATACCCCAAGAGACATGCAGCTGTAATTGCTACAAAAGGTGGCTCTACAAAGTATTGACTTTGTGGGGGGTGAATAGTTATGCACGCTCAAGTTCAGTTTTTTTGTCTTATTTCTTGTTTGTTTCACGATAAAAAATATTTTGCATCTTCAAAGTGGTAGGCATGTTGTGTATATCAAATGATACAAACCCTCCCAAAATCCATTTTAATTCCAGGTTGTAAGGCAACAAAATAGGAAAAATGCCAAGGGGGTGAATACTTAAGCAAGCCACTGTATTGGAGAGTTGGGCTGAAGACACTGTATAGAGTAGTCGACTGTAATGTGTTAAGGTGAACATTAAATAAATCTGTTCCGTTTTTTATAAGTACGCTTTGGAGTTTTCAGTAAAAGATCCCAGCATCTTAGGATGCAACAAACCACACCAGGAATTCTCTTCAGGTATTCAACCTGAACACCCGTCGTCACCCCTGAGATGACTCCTTTGACGGGTGCTCTACTCCAATGTTCAAACCATAAAACTTCTGTTGTCCGGATTCTTTTGAGGCCCACTGCTGTCTTCTTCTGCTTGTCAGAAATACAATTAATCAAAATAAAACCACTACTGGTCACTGACAGACTCCACTTTTCCAAGCACATACTTCACCATTTGACACCTCAAACGGTTTCCCATCCTTACCACAGATAACGTTAGACCAATGAGAATTAGAGCATCTTTGCCCTTACTCAACAACCGCATCCCAACAAGAAGCGATTCATTATTTACACACGTATCCTCCACTCCAATTACTTGAACATATAGGCCTATTTGTTGTGCATGGTCTCTAATTTATAAACCTGAGATTTCTCAAAGAAGTTTTGCCAAAACATATACTGAACAAAAATATAAATGCAACATTTTCAACAATTTTACTGAGTTACAGTTCATATAAGGAAATGAGTTAATTGAAATGCATTCATTAGGCCCTGATCCAGGGGTGCAACTTTTTTTCCACATTCTGAAATTGCATCTTTGTCCCCCGCCAATTTTATCATGCTAATGTGATACAAAACGAGGCAACGGTGTGCTTTAGGACCATGCGGACGCCTCCGAGTGGCCGGGTAGGCTGTTTGGAGTGTTTATCCTACTGGATAAAATAAAAATAAAAAAGATATCCCCCACTTCTAAAACCAAAGTGCCACCCCTACCTAATCTCTGGAACTCACATGACTAGTCAGGGGCGCAGCCATGGGTGGGCCTGGGAGGGCATAGGCCCACTTACTTGGGACCCAGGCCCACCCACTGGGGAGCCAGGCCCAGCCAATAAGAATTAGTTTTTCCCCACAAAAGAGTTTTATTATATACAAAAATACTCCTTGGTTTCATCAGGTGGCTGGTCTCAGACGATCCCTCAGGTGAAGAAGTTGGATGTGTTGGTTACACATCGTCTGCGGTTGTGAGGACATACTTCCATATTCTCTAAAATGTCTCTAAAAGGTTCACTTGTGTAATGATGATGCTGTTTAATCAGCCTCTTGATATGCCACACCTGTCAGACGGATGGATTATCCTGGCAAAGGAGAAATGCTGATTAACAGGGATGTAAACAAATTTATGAGTATGGCAAAAATTATGTTATTTCAGCTGATGAAACATGTTTACATTTTTGTTCAGTATATTTGCACATGGCACTATTTGCTGGATTGGGTGGCTGGTAGCCTAGTGGTTAGAGCATTGGGACAGTAACCGGAAGATTGCTGGATGAATCCCCGAGATGACAAGGTAAAAATCTGTCATTCTGCCCCTGAGCATGGCAGTCAATGGGAGACACAACTCCCATTGCATTGACTCCAATCAATGTAAAAAAAAATATGTCTGTGTTTTAGGAGGGGCGGACATACAATTAGGCAGCAAAGGCGATGACACCATCAGGGGGCTTCGTGAACTTGGCATTATTTTGTTTAATAATACATTATTTCTTGTGGCAAATGGATCAGTTTTCCTTTTAGCTCCAGCTTTTAAACGGTAGGGGCTATTATGACCCCGTGCCAGAAAGCTAATACTCTCAGGGACACGCACGTATTCTAAGACGCTCACAAGCAATGTAGGACACGCTAGAAGGGACTGTGACAAAACTGCAGGTGTAAAGTAACTAATAAACAATATATGGGCTGGGCATCTGCCTGTGACCTCCAAATCACTAAAATACAATTTATGCTCAGCGAAGCACAATAAATATGAATGTCCCGACTTCTTCAGAAGCCATATCACCGTAAATGCTGCATGACCAATGCAGACTCCAGCTTGACCATGCATCGCCTTGTTTTCCTTCAACAAAGATGGTTGTCATAAATGTTGCAGGATTTTCTAATAAAAGGAGCAGCTATTCATATACAACTGTTATTTTGTGTCTTCTTATAAAGCAATTTTAGACATTGCAATGCCTTTAATATATAAACACTTTTTTACACGTTTAACCAAAGTTCCATAGATGCCCGTTGGTTCGTCAAGCTGTTCTAAGGTCAGTTTTTTATTTTACCCCCTGTTGCTGAAGGTGGTCTTGGCGAGTGTAAACTGATCCTAAATCTATAAAAGAAACCGGAAGACTTAGCAGTAAATGACGCGATGACGTCATGAACAGTTCGCGCGTTCAGGGATACATTTCGCGCCACAGACGCAACACTGGCACTGTAGATTTAGATTGTCCTCGCTGAGTTATAACATACAATTTCACCCTACATAGCTATAAACTCCGCTTCAACATGGCTAACATGCTGACAAAGGGAGCGATAGAGGTAGGTGGTGAAATTTTATGACATCCCAGAAAACATGCAAACAAAGTGTTCCCAGCATCGAGGAAGATGGTTTTCAGACGGGGACTGTCTGCACTGAGTGTTGACTTGCTGCTTTGTAGAGCTAGCCACAATGCTAGCTTACGTTTGCTAGCCATCTATATATATTTTTAATCTGTCTCAAGCTGTGTTCTACTCTTTCAACAGGCCCTAACCAAAGGCTCTAATGATGTACAAAACACCATACTTCAATTAGTGGTGAGTATGAATGGATGTGGAAGTAGCTAGCTAACGTTAGCTAGCTAACTTTAGCGAACTTGTTAGTTGGTCAAGTTAATGGGGCCAACTGTTGGAAGAATGACTACTGGCATTGTCAACAGTTAACTAACTTGGACAGTATGGATATACAACATTTAAGACAAGGATATTCCCCAAGATGGTAATACAGATTTCGACCACTGCTAGATTTTTGTCGACATTGACCAAGATAATTACGACCGCACTCCTGTATTCATATTCTTTCAGAACATCCGGAAAATTGATGGAGGCAGTGGACCAGCCCGCTTTCGTCTGATGATGAGTGATGGACAGCACTCAATGTCCTGTGAGTAGAACTATTCCAAATCCACCCCACCACCTGTTCAAAGTACACACAGAAATGGTTGTAGGGCAGGAGGCAGGGGACCATTACAGGTGGCACATTTTTATTATTATAATTTATTTATTTCACCTTTATTTAACCAGGTAGGCTAGTTGAAAACAAGTTCTCATTTACAACTGCAACCTGGCCAAGATAAAGCAAAGCAGTGCGACACAAACAACAACACAGAGTCACACATGGAATAAACAAACATACAGTCAATAACACAATAGAAAACGTCTATTTACAGTGTGCAAATGAGGTGAGGTAAGGCAATAAATGGGCCATAGTGGCAAAATAATTACAATTTAGCAATTAAACACTGGAGTGATAGATGTGCAGAAGATGATGTGCAAGTAGAGATACTGGGGTGCAAAGGAACAAAAATAAATAACAGTTTGGGGATGAGGTTAGATGGGCTATGTACAGGTGCAGTGATCTGTGAGCTGCTCTGACAGCTGGTGCTTAAAGTTAGTGAGGGAGATATGAGTCTCCAGCTTCAGTGATTTATTTATTTAAATTTTTTTTGCAATTCTTTCCAGTCATTGGCAGCAGAGAACTGGAAGGATAGGTGGCCATAGAGGAATTGACTTTGGGGGTGGCCAGTGAAATATACCTGCTGGAGCGTGTGCTACGGGTGGGTGCTGCTATGGTGACCAGTGAGCTGAGATAAGGCGGGGCTTTACCTAGCAAAGACTTATAGATGACCTGGAGCCAGTGGGGTTGGCGACGAATATGAAGCGAGCTAAACATGCATACATACGTAGCATTGCTTTGTGGTAAAGGCATGCAAAGAAAACTAACGTTTTCTGTTTGGATACTATATGCCAGTATTTTAAATTAATTCATGGTTCAAATTATATTGGATATATATATAGTAAATGTCAAGGTATCAGTTTAAATTAAAGTCAAGGATATTCTTAATGGAGATGTTAGAGACCTGCCAAATGAAGCTGTTGAGAAACTGCACCCCGTTGTTGTAAATCCATAGTGCAATCCAGTCGTAATCTGAATTACACCAGGAGCTAGACTTCAAAGACAACAGGGTAAATCAAAAGTGGTTTTAGTCTTTTTCCATAGTCTCACCCTGAAAATATCAAGGTAAATCGCTGACCTAAGAAACAGGGGCACTTTGGAGTGCTTTGTGCTGTGAATGTGATTTATGCTGTGGATTGCCTGGGGCAAACCAGCAGGAGGTAGTCAGGATTCAGTAAAAGGAATAGAGAGCTGCAAGTCATCATAGAAAAAAAACATAAATCAATTTCTTCCTTTTAATTTGGCATAGTTTAAGAAGTATTGTAGTAACATAGTCATGAAATAATAAGACCTATTAAGGAACATATTTTTGGGATCAAAATTTATCCTCATCCCAGGCTAGACTGAGCTGCAATTGGCTCTGTTCCATGTTTACTACCAAGGATCGCATGTTGTTTGTATCTGTCAGTGGTGAGGGTTTAGTTGGTCGATGCATATCATCAGCTCTCATAGACAAAGACAGACTAACACAAGCAATGGGCGTGTGCAGTGGATGGCCACCCTCTACTGCACTGCCGATGTTTGTGTTGGTCTTTCTTGTCTCTAACATCTCTATCCCTCCTCTAGCGTTCATGCTCTCCACCCAGCTCAACCCAATGGCTGAGGACAACCGACTAGCCCCAAACTGTATCTGTCAGCTGAAGAGGACCGTGACTAATGTCTTAAAGGATGGACGGTATGTTGCTTCTATCTTTTGATCTTTTCATGTTTTCCTGCCTACAGAATGACTAACCCTTTTCTTTCCATTTCTATTGGAAACATGGTTTAGGATCAGTTAGGATCACCACTTTGTTTTAAGAATGTGAAATGTCAGAATAATAGTAGAGTGATTTATTTCAGCTTTTATTTCTTTCATCACATTCCCAGTGGGTCAGAAGTTTACATACACTCAATTAGTATTTGGTAGCATTGCCTTTAACTTGGGTCAAACGTTTCAGGTAGCCTTCCACAAGCTTCCCACAGTAATTTGGGTGAATTTTGGCCCATTTCTCCTGACAGAGCTGGTGTAACTGAGTCAGGTTTGTAGGCCTCCTTGCTCGCACACGCTTTTTCAGTTCTTCCCACAGATTTTCTATAGGATTGAGGTCAGGGCTTTGATGGCCACTCCAATACCTTGACTTTGTTGTCCTTAAGCCATTTTACCACAACTTTGGAAGTATGCTTGAGGTCATTGTCCATTTGGAAGACCCATTTGTGACCAAGCTTTAACTTCCTGACTGATGTCTTGATGTTGCTTCAATATATCCACATCATTTTCCTGCCTCATGATTCCATCTATTTTGTGAAGTGCACCAGTCCCTCCTGCAGCAAAGCACCCCCACAACATGATGCTGCCACCCCCGTGCTTCACGGTTGGGATGGTGTTCTTCGGCTTGCAAGCCTCCCCCTTTTTGCTCCAAACATAACGATGGTCATTATGGCCAAACAGTTCTATTTTTGTTTAATCAGATCAGAGGACATTTCTCCAAAAAGTACGATCTTTGTCCCCATGTGCAGTTGCAAACCGTAGTCTGGCTTTTTTCATGGCGTTTTTGGAGCAGTGGCTTCTTCCTTGCTGAGCGGCCTTTCAGGTTATGTCGATATAGGACTCGTTTTACTGTGGATATAGATACTTTTGTACCTGTTTCCTCCAGCATCTTGCACTTTTTCGCACCAAAGTACGTTCATCTCTAGGAGACAGACCGCGTCTCCTTCCTGAGCTGTATGACAGCTATAGTTGCGTACTATTGTTTGAACAGATGAACGTGGTACCTTCAGGCGTTTGGAAATTGCTCCCAAGGATGAACCAGACTTGTGGAGGTCTACCATTCTTCTTCTGAGGTCTTGGCTGATTTCTTTTGATTTTTCCCATGATGTCAAGCAAAGAGGCACAGAGTTTGAAGGTAGGCCTTGAAATACATCCACAAGTACACCTCCAATTTACTCAAATGATGTCAATCAGAAGCTTCTAAAGCCATGACATTTTCTGGAATTTTCCAAGCTGTTTAAAGGCACAGTCTACTTAGTGTATGTAAACTTCTGACCCACTGCAATTGTGATACAGTGAAATAATCTGTCTGTAAACAGGTGTTGGAAAAATTACTTGAGTCATGCACAAAGTAGATGTCATAACCGACTTGCCAAAACTATAGTTTGTTAACAATACACTTAGGTTGGAGTCATTAAAACCTATTTTTCACCCAATCTTCTGACTTCAAC
This sequence comes from Salmo trutta, assembly GCF_901001165.1. Lineage (NCBI taxonomy): Eukaryota > Metazoa > Chordata > Actinopteri > Salmoniformes > Salmonidae > Salmo > Salmo trutta. The sequence continues at coordinate 22,315,811 of NC_042982.1, forward strand.
TGTGTGTGTGTGTGTGTAAACATAGATAGATAGATAGATAGATAGATATATATCTCTTTGGAATATTATTTACAAAGCAGTTGTTAATCTGTTTTTCTTTTCAGGCGTGTGGTGGTCATATTGGACATGGAGGTGGTGAAGTCTGCTGATGAGGTAGCTGGAAAGATCGGAGAGCCCCAGCCTTACGTGGAAGGCGAGTCTTCAGCCCATACTGCATTTCTAACCATCACCATATCATACAGCTTAGGGGGATAGAAGTTGAACAAATGTTTGAATCCAGACATGGATATAGCCTGCCATGTTGAATGTGCACTTTACTTGTTTTGACCTTTCACTTCCTCATCTCCCTTGCAGGTCAGAGTAAAGCCCCACAGTCAGCCCCCAATCCCTCAGTCCACCCCCTGCCGCCCCAGAATGGAATTGATGGTATACAACTTCAGATCACTCACTTTGCTTTTAAATCTGTCTTTTCACATCATGTACCAGGAGTTGAATTGAGAGGTTGGGTCATTAATGGATTGTTTTCTCAAGATAAATTCATAATGTTTTGCCACTATATATATTTATTTAAAATGATTTAGAAGGTTACAAAACATTTCAATATAGGTTATTTTCTTTCAGTTTACAGTAGATGGCAGCATTTATGCAAAACGGACAAATGTTGGTTAAAATCCTCAGATCTACTGAACATGACACTGCTGCTGTTTTTGTCAGAAGGCTTAGCTAATTAACATTTGCCTCCTGGGTATATGCAGTCATCTGTAACATTATACTTATCTTACTAAGATTGTAGTTGACCCATGTGATACTGATAAGCACAAAATATTAGTTCTATGTTTGGTCTCTTTGTTGCAAATAAGCCAGTAAAATCAGTCTTGGAGAAAAGCTATGACACAGACATGCTGCTGGTGAACCATCTGTACTTCACACAGGTTATTATTTCCAGTAGTCCAGATGTCCTCGTCAGTCAGACTATACATTTGGTTTTGAATTGGATATGATCTGAGTATACAGTAGTATTGATGGTTTTCAGCTCTTTTGACAGTTCCCTTTTCGTGAGGTAATTAGGTAAGCACTTGGTTATAATTAGTACTGAAATAAAATGGTAATCATGCCATGATGAGAGATGGTACGTGATGGGTAGCCTAATTATCAATAATATGCTACTGTCATTGATTCCAAAATATACATATCTAGTTATTCAACTTTAATTTAGCATGTATTTTTACTAATGCTCCCTAAATAGGTCTAAGCGAAAGTGCGCAGGTAATTAAATTAATGCTTAATTCTAAACCCATCTCTTGTGACTGAATAACCATTTCTAATCATTGCACAGTACAAGTGTTTACCCAGTTATTTGATGAAAATATGCAGGGCTAAAGGAAACTTTTCTTAGTGCTAACCTACACTATCATAAGGCATTTTGTGAACCATGACAGATGAACTCTTAGCCCAATCTACTGCTTCAGGAGCTTATATCATCTTGTGGTCCAGGTCATAGGTATTCATCCCACTAATCTGATGTCAGAGAATTGAAGTAGTGATGGTGAGCTGCATCCTCATCAGCACAGTTATTATTGTTCAGTTGTGTGGCTGTGCTGCTGGATCTGGGGGCTTAATTACTAGAAATGCAGTGGTTGGCAAGTGGACTCTCTGAGCTGTAATCCAAAGTGTGAGACGCACACAAATCAAATGTGCAGCTAGCGCTTGTCCGGACAGAGAAACCTCAAAGTCAGGCTTCATGCACCAATTTCCTGTGGGAAGAGCAGCTTTGGTTTGTTATTTCACACTTATGTCTGCTTTGAGTCTGTGATATGTGAATCATCATCTCTCTCACAGAAACATCTCATACTCACACAACTTAGTTTGTTTTGGGGGGGGGGTGTTGTCTCCTCTCCTACTATCCCAAATCTAGCACAATAAATCCACTACTCTTCCTGATTAAGTTTTTCTGTGATGCGAGACTACTTTCATGAAGTGAGATAATTACATTGATCAAGGAGTTGTGATCCAAAGAAATTAGATTTTTGAAATTCAGCCCTGATGAATTATGGATGTCTATTCTTTTGAGTTTGCCACTCCATCACTGCTCTCTATATGCACCAATAATGCCTCTGTTCTCTTTTTAATTTCCCTATCTATCATAAGGCTCCATGAACAAAGGTCCCAGCAGAGAGTTTGGGGGGAAGAAGGGCATGCCTCCGTCTGCCATGCCCAGCACTCCTGGGGGATCCGCCAAAGTCGTGCCCATTGCCAGCCTCAACCCCTACCAGTCAAAGTGAGTGGTCTTCTTCTTATACCAGTCTATGGCTGAGTCCCACATGGCACCATATTTCTTACGTAGTGTACTACTTTAAAGTAGTGCACTATATAGGGAATAGGGTGCCTTTTGTGATGCAACCTATCACTTTGATGACCATCTCAAACAACATGGTCTCTTGAGTCATTATAATCCTGTTATACCATACTCTTTAGTCATATAACTGAATAATGACGGTGTGATGTGTTTGAGAATTATTCCATAGATAGTTGGTCAAGGTCTTTTCAAGGACTAGATGTCCATCCAACAACTACATTAACATTGGTTATTTTCTGTCAGGTGGACCATCCGAGCCCGTGTCACCAACAAGAGCGGCATCCGCACATGGAGCAACTCTCGTGGGGACGGCAAGCTGTTCTCTATGGAGATTGTGGATGAGAGTGTGAGTAAACGCTAACAAAAAGGGTTTCTCGTGTTGCCGTGTTGGATCGTGTGGAGCTAGTCCGTAGCTGACTGTTGTGTGTTGATGCAGGGAGAGATCAGAGTGACTGCCTTTACCCAGGAGGTGGACAAATTCTACAGCATCATCGAGACTGGCAAGGTGAGAGGAACTGCCTCCTATTAATGATGCTTATCCACCATATGTCTGTCACTTTGGCAGATTTGGGTCAACTGAGTAATCAATCTCAATGTGCTATTGCCAATACCTTTTGATTTGTGCAATCTGCTGAATTGGATATAATGTGATATAATGATACAAATCTTAGATGAATGATTCTCTCCAAAATGAGTCACAAGACAGTAGCAACATGATCCTCTGCTTCAGATCCTCTGTTAGGCTTTATTTACCAGCTACATCAGTATTCAGCTGAAGTGAATCCTGTGTCCAGATCTATTTTATATTTGAACCTTATTTGGTCCATGTCCAGGTGTTCTACATCTCCAAGGGATCCCTGAAGATCGCCAACAAGCAGTACTCATCCCTGAAGAATGACTATGAGATGACCCTGAATGGAGAGTCCACCATCATCCCCTGCGAAGACACCCAGGACGTACCCATGGTGCAGTGCAACTTTGTCTCCATCGCCGACCTGCAGGCCCGAGAAAAGGACACCATTTTGGGTAAGGTACAGGTGTAGCAAAGGAGGAGTGAAGGGGATGGGTAGTCCAGGCAGGGCTGGCGGGGCATGATAACCGTCATTAATAACAGACATAGCTTATTATTATTATCCTATCATAGGGATAGCTTCAATAGAGTGGTAGGGGAGGGGAGAGGGATGCTATGGCAGCAGCGGGAAGCTGGTTGCGCTGGGGAGGTTGAGGTAATTCTAAGAGCAGATATAAAAGTCATTAATAACGCTGATGACAGTAATGGCCTGTGGCGCAGATTTACTTTGGGCCCTATGGCAGAGAGGAGAGAGAACTGGTAAAATGAGTTAGTAATAAGCCATTTTCAGCGTCCCAAATGGCACTCTATTCCCTATATAGTGCACTACTTTTGATCAGGGCCTATATTGCGCCGGTCAAAAGTAGTGCACTATGCAGGAAATAGGATGCCATTTGGGACTAATCCCTAGTTGTAATGATAGTAATAGACTCCTTGCAGCTTGTAGTCTAGCTGTATAGTCATTTCTCTTCAGGACCAGCAGGCGTCAGGCGCCAGCCTCGTGATGTTGAAGACATCTTCTTAAGCATGCTTAAATCAGTTGTAACCTAACAACGACTGGATGAAAGGGTTAAAATGGCAGAGAGTATAGGTTACTCCCAAATTACACCCTGTTCCCTATATAGTGCACTACTTTTGACCAGAGGGCCCTGGTCAAAAGTAGTGCACTACACTTTTAACCACTAGGCTAACTGCGGCTCCATGAAGATAATTATTTAGGATGTAAAGTGATTTTTAGATCAGTTAGTGTCCAACTGCAAATTAGTAGAATTTGATCTCAAACGTGGCCGTAGTCTACTGTGCTCATCATGTCACCTGTGTTAAAAATATGTTCAACTATCTATGGACATTTTCACATGCATATTATAAATATTGATCACGTGTCTGATTCTCCTGGGTCACTCAGTACCCCCAGTTCTCCACAGTAATGTTGCTCAGAGTCAACTGTGCTAATGATGTGGTCGTGTGTGTTTTCCAGATGTGATTGGCGTGTGCAAGAGCGTGTCCGACGTGACCCGCCTCAACACCAAGAACAACCGTGAGGTCTCCAAGAGGACGCTCAACCTGATGGACCAGTCTGGTAAACTGGTGGAGGTCACCCTGTGGGGAGAGGAGGTGAGAACTGGGGGACAGACACTAGCACAGCCATAGATGGTCTATATGCGTCTGGACACAATGGGACAGTCCTGCTGGATAAAGAGAGGATGAAAGTCACTTTCTCTCATGCTGGTGACATGCTATAGCACCTTCATTATGTGCTGTACACACCTGCATTAAGTTTGTGTCCCTGTGTCTTGTCAGCCAGAGCCCCAGGTAGGGCTCTGGCTCGTCTCTCTCTCTGTGTGTTTAATAGAAGCTGATGTGGTTTTAGTCACTGAGAATACCCTGTCACAGTGTGATGAAGGAACCCAACTCCTGCAGTTGATTTTATACGTGTCTCAGTTGGGCTATGCTTAGTTTGCCACCATTTCTTTCATTCTGACAAGCTACAGCACACTGTTCCCTCTGTTTGTTCTGCAGATATCCCCTATCCGGGGGCACTTGCAGAGGTACACAACATGTATAGTTTATAAAGAACAATAAGCTTTAGTAAATACAGAATTGCAAGAATATTTTTTTCCCACTTTATTTTTCTCCCCCGGTGCTGATACTTTTGGGTATGTAGTGTATGTGAACACCTGCTCGTCGAACATCTCATTCCAAAATCATGGAGTTGGTCCCCCCTGTGCTACTTTAACAGCCTCCACTCTTCTTGGAAGGCTTTCCTCTAGAAGTTGGAACATTGCTGGAACATAATGGCCCCAGAACATTGTTCCTCCACCAAACTTTACAGTTGGCACTATGCATTGGGGCTGGTAGCGTTCTCCTAGCATCCACCAAATCCAGATTCCTCTGTCGGACTGCCAGATGGTGAAGTGTGATACATCACTCCAGAGAATATATTTCCATTACTCCTGAGTTCAATGGCTTTACACCACTCCAGCCGAAGCTTGGCATTGCGCATGGTGATCTTAGGCTTGTGTGCAGCTGCTTGGCCATGGAAACCCATTTCATGAAGCTTCTGACGAACAGTTATTGTGCTGACGTTGCTTCGAGAGGCAGTTTGGAACTCGGTAGTGAGTGTTGCATCCGAGGACAGACGATTTATACGCGCTACTCGCTTCAGCACTCGGTGGTCCTGTTCTGTGAGCTTCTGTGGCCCATCACTTCGCGGCTGAGCTGTTGTTGCTCCTAGATGTTTCCACTTCACAATAACAGCATTTACAGTAGACTGGGGCAGCTCTAGTAGGACTGAAATTTGACGAACTGACTTGTTGGAAAGGTGGCATCCAATGACGGTGCCATGTTGAAAGGCACTGAGCTCTTCAGTAAGGCCATTCTACTGCCAATGTTTGTCTATGGAGATTGCATGGCGGTGTGCTCGATTTTATACACCTGCCAGAAATGGGTGTGGCTGAAATAGCCGAATCCCCTAATTTGTGTAGTTTTGCACATAAAGTGTATATCATTGGTATCCTCAGTCAACCTACCTGTTCTATTTGCAGGCAGAGAACTTTGATGGCTCTGGGCAGCCCATCCTGGCCATCAAAGGGGCCAAGCTGTCGGACTATGGGGGCAGATCTCTATCTGCTTCGTTCAGCAGCACCGTCATGGTCAACCCCGACATCCCTGAGGCATACAAGCTGCGGGGCTGGTAAGTGTCTGTCTCATCTGGAGCCAAATAGCTTTAGGTTCTAACAGCCTCTGTGACTGTGTTATACAAGAACAGCCTGGGTATGTATGGAGCCACTATTGGGTCATATTTTGGTTTTAAAAGACCGGGAATGAATCTCTCACATCCTCTGCTCTACTGTTGAGAGAATTCTAAAGAAATTTGAATGTTAAATATCAGATCCCCCCCCCAAACCCTAAGAGGGGTGCGTGCTCTGGCTTGTATCATCAAGATTAGCCTACCTCCGTTAGTGAAGATGTGGGGGGGTTACTTCAATGAAGCTTTACATATGATTGCAAATCATTCTTAAACTGTGGAAAATGCCTTTTTCTTATCTGCCCTTCAAAAGAATCCACAAATGACATGTGCACAAATTTGTCTTTGATTGTGGTGATGGGAGCATTTGTGTTTTGATCACATTGACGGGGCAGAACATAAAATATTTACTTAATTAATGTCAATAACTAAATTCAAAATGTATTTTGAAGTAACCCTAAAGCCTATATTTGTAGCCAATCTGTAAATGGCACACCCAACTACCTCATCCCCATATTATTACTTACCCTCTTGCTCTTTTGCACCCCAGTATCTCTACTTGCACATCTATCACTCCAGTATTAATGCTAAATTGTAATTATTTCGCCTCCATGGCCTATTTATTGCCTACCTCCCTACTCTTCTACATTTGCACACACTGTACATAGATTTTTCAAATGTTATTTTCTATTGTGTTATTGACTGTACGTTTGTTTATGTGTAACTCTGTGTTGTTGTCTGTGTCACACTGCTTTGCTTTATCTTGGCCAGGTCGCAGTTGTAAATGAGAACTTGTTCTCAACTGGCCTACCTGGTTAAATAATGGTGAAATTAAAAATAAAACAATTTTGTAGTTAAACCTAAAGCCTATACAGAGGAACAGGCCCCTGTGTTATCCCTTGAAGACCCCGCTGCTCCAGCAAAGCAATGGGAAAAATGTTACTATGACTCATATTTTCAGATTTTCTTTGCCTTCTCTTGAGAATTCCCGTTATTCATTACTTAAATAATGTTATTCACTGTGTACCATATCCCAAAATAAATACTCTGCTTTTCCAATACCATATCTAGTTGGGAAGCTAGGCAGCAGTTTAGTTAAGTTGATATCAAAGCAGTGTCTTGTCAATGGCCGGCTAGAAGCATAAAATTGGAATCTTGTAATTCAGTGGGTAGAAGCAGGGTTGGAAAGGCAGTCGGCTAGATGTGTATGGATGGAGGAGGCAGGGTGATCACAGGGACCTAAACTTCTTCGGGATCGGTGTCTCTTCCACGGGACGGTTGAGCTAACGTAGGCTAATGCGATTAGCATGAGGTTGTAATAACAAGAACATTTCCCAGGACATAGACATCTGATATTGGCAGAAAGCTTACATTTTTGTTAATCTAACTGCACTGTCCAATTTTAAAGTAGCAATTACAGTGAAATAATACCATGCTATTGTTTAAGGAGAGTCCACAATTTAGAACATAAGTTATTAAGTGACAGCCATTGCTCCTATTTAACCTTCACCTCAGCTCTCTGGCACTTTGATTGAGCTGTCCCTCCTTCTACATCCTCTCCTCCTCTTCTCCCACTCCTCCTCTCACACTCCTCTGACAACAGACCATGCCTGGCCCCCAGTCAGAAAAATGTCTCAAAAGTGGAGATTCAATCGATTCTCACCCAAGGTGCTATTTTATTTACCTTCCAACAGCAACACTGGCCCCACACTCCCCAGGGAAATAAGATGAAAGGAGGCTGAGGAATGAAAGGGAAGGAGACCCAATAACAATTTCAATTTATATTTTGGCACGTCCTGTGCGTCTTGACGTGCTCAAATTCCACTTCCCTGTGCCTTAGGAAAAAAAAGGTTGGGCCACTGTAATTATTTTTGAGCGGATCAGAAGCCTTGATCTGCATAATGAGAGCAGTGAAATGTGACTACATAGCGGGAGGGAGAGAGGGGTGGCAAGTCAACAAAATATGCTCATATCTGCCACTTCATTGGGTGTCTGGGTTGTGGTGATTTCTGATTACAGCTTTATCTCTCCCTCACGACTACCCTTTGAAAGGTTGTTGTCGGGTCACTGGATCTCAGACGTTTCTTGGAAACGGTTTTGGTATTATTTGTTTTTTCAGTATGCTAAACGCCCTGTCCTATAAACATTTAATGGACTAAGCTATAGAGAATTGTTACTAGTTGGGTATTTGAATGATATTTGGCCATTTCAAAGAGGTCATTCCACAAACATAATGTGGTATTATATGCTTCCTATTCAAGATAATTCTCTACCATTTGTCTAAGTGGAAGCCTGTCTCAAGCATTTTGCATTAAATCATATAGCTTGTTTACCAATATGGCATTGGATAATGATGTGGATGTAGTGGAGCGACTTTGCGAGAATCTCCAATGTTTCCGCCTGCTCACTTCAACAACGCAGGTGTTCCACTTCCTGCCCTCTGAGCTGTGTGAGCTTCCTTAATTTTCTCTGTCTCAAATGTCACCCTATTCCCTATATAGTGTACTACTTTTGACCAGAACATTATGGCCTCTGGTCGAAAGTAGTGTACTACAAAGGGAATAGGGTTTCATTTGGGACTCAGGAACGCCAGTCACTTGTCACATGGACAGCCAGCGATAACGAGCCTAAGTGTTGTTTTGTTTTCCAGTGCAAAGCCTAGCTGCTGTGGGATGATGCATGTCCTCAAGGACAAGTTGGCTCCTGCAGGTTTGCAGGCATCCATCAGTTAGGCCTGGTGAACAGTTCAGAGGTTGGTGATAGAGTCCTGACCTCAGACATTAGTCTCTGACTAATGGTAGTGACCCAACCAGAACATCTTATGGTATTTTTGGACGATATTGTACTGACCAAATATATATATGCA